>NC_056734.1:537364962-537429962 GCF_019279795.1 Protopterus annectens
CTGCATAATACTTGGGTTAATGGTGTAAGTTATTCACATCTAGTGATTCACAAACTTGAATGAAATCCGCCCATATAAAAAAGAACTAATCCTTTAAGTACATAAAGTACTAGTAAGAAAATGTAAAATAATACATGCATATACACACATACATACACCCATATATATTATATATTTTATTATTTTTATGTTTATTTTCATGTACTTGTTCAAGTCTACTTTAGTAGTATTTTAGTGGTTCCAGTTCCAGGCATTAACTGTTTTACTGAAATAATGATAATAAGGGACTCAAGATATTTTGGGTTAGGACCACTAATACCTTAGCAACATTTGTTACTTACTTGTATATTACAGCACACAGAACTCCTTAGCTTTCTGTTAGCATTCATTTGTCTAATTTCCTCCACTCCTAGCATCATCATGTATTTTTTTTTTAATCTTGGGTTTCTTTACTTACCTCTCCACCTCTGCTTAGGGCCCAGACCCACCGCTCTTGTTATATGGATTTATACTCTTTCTAACAATTTCCCTAGACAAGATGCCATTAAAGGGGAAAGTGTAACTGATACATCCTAGCTGCTCACAGAGCACTAAATAGGTGACATAACACTTCTTTAGACAAACCAGGTAATCAGCTTCTTAACTTTTATTTATTTAGTCACCCGATGTTTTGTTACTATGAAGACTAGGAAATATGTTTATTTTTTACTTCAGAGACATGGACTCATTGATTTTGAAAATTTTAAACAATAAAATTCCCAATTCTCCCAATGTAATAAAAGCCTTTTGTACATAAACCTAAGAAAAAGCTTTATAGCAAGGTACCCTCAAACCATGGCTCTCAACATTCCATTAACAAAATTTGGAACATTACCTCTCATACTGTGGAACAAATCAGTAAAATGCAGAAAGCTTACTAAAATCTTTAACTTGGAAGCTCATGGGATGGTTAAAGCTTACATTTGATGACTTAATATGGTTAAGTGTTATTTATCATAGATAGCAGTTAAAAAAATTCTTAACACTGAATGTGTGACAGACAGTTTCAAAATGAAACTGCAAAAAAACATAAGACTTTTTAAAAATCAAAATGAAGAACATTCTTCATAATGAGGTATACTTGAAAGGTATGGCTCAGACTGTAATGCTTGCTTTATTTAGGAAATCTTACACTGGGTCGAAGGCTTACTCCTACCCAATTATATTACACCTGGGCAGATCCCCCCCCCCCCCCCCCAGCCATTGAGAGAGAAAAAGAGACATAGTTTTTTTTTTTTTCATATATACCTATCAATGATCAGTAACTTAGGCCCACCAGGAAATCGCCTGCTTCATTCTCATGTTTTTACACTACTGGCTGCCAACTCATTTTCCCAGTTCACAAATAAGATTTTCCTGTTTCGTTTTACCCAGTTTGCTATTTTATGCTAAATATTAATGCAATTCCTGAACAATTCCAATGTCATTAACCAGTTCCATGCCCCCAAATGTTCAGTTTCCTCAATTCCTGAACAATTCCAATGTCATTAACCAGTTCCATGCCCCCAAATGTTCAGTTTCCTTTTGTGTTTGTTTCTTTCCATTGTTTGTAAGAATTTATACATATAGGGGAACTTTGTGATTCGATTTAGTTCTAAAGAAGCTTACTTATAGGGTGAAAGCATTCTTCACTTAAAATATAGACTCTAGAATTATCAGGACAAGAAGAACCTAATCAGTGTGTTTTTCTTTTAATTGTTTATCTTCAGGTTTAATTTGGCAATAACCCTATTTTGATAGTATTTTACCTTTAAGTGATGGTTATCCCACTCCACAAAGGAGATGCCACCATGGACCCCAGAAACTACCGCCCCCATTAGCCTGATGAGCCTAGTCTGCAATGCCATGGAATGTATCATCTTGGAGCTTATAAACAAAAGCATAGGTAACCTCCAAACCCTGGACCCCACTCAGTTTGGGTTTGTAAAAGGTAGATCATGTCTACTAAATCTGACTGACTTCTCTGAAGCAGTCACTAGAGCCATAGATGAGGGCAAGATAGTGCACACAGCCTATCTTGACCTCGCCAAGGCTTTTGATACCATCCTCCACTCTGGAATTATAGATAAACTCACTAAACTGGGCATAAATCCCTATGTCACAATATGGGTGGCCAACTGGCTCACTGACAGAATCCACGCAGTAAAAGTAGCTGACTCCAAGTCCGACTTCAGACCAGTGATGAGTGGAGTACCACAGGATTCGGTCCTGTTCAGCATCTACTTCTCTGAAGTGCAAGCCAACACAGAAGGTCTTTGGCTAAGAAAGTATGCAGATGACTGCAAACTAGGAGCCATAATAGAATCACCTAATGATGTAGACATTCTACAAAAGGGCCTCACAGAGACAGATGCTTGGTGTCAAAGTCATGGCCTCAAGCTCAATGCCAAGAAGTGCATTGTCATCACCTTTGGGAAAAACTCGGTACCCATGAACTACCACATAGGCGGTAGCTCACTAAACACAAAGTGCGATAAGAGACCTCAGGACACAGGTGGACAGTAGTCTCTCCTTTGATAACCACATTGCCACAGTAGTCAGGAAATCCTTCTATGTGGCACACCTCATTACAAAAGTGTTCTCCTCAAGAAAAAAGGAGGTCATTGTTCCACTCTTCTCATCCCTCATCAGACCCATTATAGAGTACAATGCCCCATTTGGCATGTATCTCACAAGACACCTACAACAATTGGAAAGGCCACAGAAATACCTCACTGAGAGGATTATTGGCCTCAAACAGATGCCATACGCAGACCATTTCAAAAAACTCCAGCTCTGGTCCATCGCATATCGCCTACTCAGAGGCGATCTCTGTCTAACATACAAAGCTAGGTCAAACCCAGACCTGTTGGACATGCTACACTTAAAGGAATCCCAATCTCTCTGAATCACATGCTCCAGGGACCTAAACCTTGTCACCACAATAAACTGAACATGCTGGAGGGATAGATTCCTGTCCCAGAGACTTCCATACTCTGGAACAAACTACCCATTCATGTCAAGCAAAGCTCCTCTTTGCTGTCTTTAAGAAAAACCTTGACAATGGGAAATAGAAAATTCACCCTGGGGATCACTTCTGTGACACTGCTTGACAGGGGCACAGGAAAATAATTTTTTTTTTGGATAGGTTTATATAGGCCCCAGGGCTAATAGCCTAGTACTTACCTATGAACCTATAATACCAAAAGGGTTAGAGAAAGAGCTGAGGAATCCTAAAGTTGTACCACTAAGAGTTTTTACTGGAAATTTTTGTTGGTTACTTTCTGATCTAACAGTTCATAACTTCTGATCAGAGCTGGATATCCGGTATACTGCAGCAATCAGATCTTTACCTGACCTTTGTTGAAAATGGAACGTCCCCTCCAGTCTGTGAATCCAGAGGTACTATCCCTATTTTCCATGTGGCACTAAAAGGACATGTTAAGCATGGCTCCTCTACAATGTTCAGTGGCTTTGGTACATCTTGCTGTATCTCATTGACTGCCACAGAATTGCTGCCACAAAACTATTTGTACAGTGACCTCATCTACAAAAATGGACCTAATCCCACCAGTTGCCATTGGAGATATCTCCTGAAAAGAGGACTTGCCAACAAGATTTTGGATTTCTTAAATGTGTTCCTAAAACCTCTTGACAGTGTTATCAGTCCAAGTCATAGGGTTACCTCAACCTTACTGTTACCCACCTGGTCAATGACCTGCTCCCTTAATTCCCACAAATGTTTCTAGAACCTGTAGGCTGTGTGAATGTCAAACTTTGATAGCATCTGCACCTTTGTTTTGGCATCTGCATAGCAATTGCCTTCCTAACCTCATATTATTCTCTGTTAAATTCTGAGATTTCCCTTGCCAGCATTGCACATAAAGTCTCTATCTTTAATGTGATGGATTCCTTTATTGCTTGTGTTCTTCTGTGATCCTAGAGTTACTATCACAATAATTCCTGTCCATCTTTAGACAGTAGCCCCGTGCTCTACCACTACTGAGGTCTTGAACAAAGATCTGTCAGGCTTTACATTTCTGAACTCCTTTGGTATGTGGGCAAAGCTTAAGGAGATGGGAGCTAAATTCATCTAGTACAGAATCATCTGCTAGGCATTCCAAATACATCCTCACTTCCACTCTGTTGAGAAGGGGCAGGCTGGTCAAGCTAGGGCTGATTTTGTAAAACCCAACCAATCATCCAGGTCCCATCCAGATTAACTGGGGAATGAAATATTAATTGAATATTGCATGAAGAACAGGACAAGAATACTATGTCCCACAGTGTTTTTTTTAACAATCTGGTCTAGGGAGCTTTTGTTTATTAATTTAAGAACTTTTGGGCATATCCTATATTGGTAGTAAGGGTACTCCAGTTTACTGAGTGCTAGTTAACATTTCATCAAATAATGGAGTTTTTGTTTATGGGGAGCTCAGCAAACACATTTAGGAACATTACAAAATGTTTCAGGAACATAGAAGATGTTCTGAAGCAGACTATAAGCTAATAGTGGGTCCTCTTAAATGTAATTTTGAGTTCAATTATTTCAGTTAGCAAGTCTGTGGGACTATATCTCTTCCCATGCCTACAGACCTAATGGCAATTGTGGTGGTATCTCCATATTTGTTAAGGGACATATAAACTCCAGACAAACACAGGAATGGATGAAGTGTGTTCTATACATTTAAACCACATTTAAATAGTTAGATAGAGAAACATTCCAAATGCAGGAGAGACTCAAGGATAGGCTGTTTGTTGTTGAGACTTCTGGCATTGAACAGAGCCATCGTAATGTGGTCCTGTTTTGGAATTGATATGATAGTTATGGTGGGAAGTTCTTTGGCTGAACTCGACCTTAAAAAGACAGTATGGGAGCAATAAAGGTTTTAGCCAAAAATGTAGAAAACTTGGAGTGAGAGGAGACCATCTTTTACAAAAGGAGTAAGTCTGTTGAGCATTTTATCCCATGCTGACACATACTGAATCTAACTGGAAAGGCACCAGATATTTAGCCAGTTGTTGAATCATTCTTTGTACCCAGACTTTGTTCTTGGAGAAGGAAGGATTCTACTCAGAACCAGAGTCTTGTCTGAACTTGTGACATGCTTGGAGATCCCTGAAATGTCTCTCTGCATATTCCGAGATGTTCACCCGCACATGGACTACCACCATGCCATAGTCATATTTTTAGGTGAAAGGATGTTAAATGCTCTTCAGATGTCAGAGATTCAGGCACCTTTAAGACAACTTACTGTCACCCTGCCATTGTCCAACCTGTGCCTGACTACAAAGTTGGCAAACATTAAAACATTTCTACTCAGAGGGTGGTCTGGTGTAGTGGATTTCAGATTATTTAACTTTTAGTGACTTTATTGAAAGTGTCAGAAGTTGTTTTTTGTTGACTTTTCTTTAAGACCTAGTTTCTGTGGGATTAGGAGGCATTAGCAAGGATTTTTCACTGCCTCAATGTAAGACATTTGGTGAAGAGTTTAGTGGAAGTGTGAGCTGTGCAGACTCAATGTTTTTTTTGTAAGCATGATGCCTCCATATTTGTTAAACATTTGAATCTTTCAGAAAAAGAATTGCTTGTGTTGAGAAATAGATTATTATCTGTGAGTATAAGGCAGTTACTATACTTCCTGAAGATATTAATTGCTATGAGCCTGGCAACCATAGCTAGTCTTAGGCATAGGGCACCGCTCTAGCAGGGGCATTTTTCCAGTATTTATTTGGTGTAGGTAGACCAGGATGGGGGCACCAGGTAGTGTGGTGGGGGCGACATGGATCCCTTTTGCCTAGGGCACCAGTTGACCTAAGGCCTCTACTGCTGGCAACAGAAGTTAAAAAATACAAACTGTCCTTCCATTTTAGTCTGGAAATTTGGAGACTTGGTTAGAATTAATAAGAACTACACGAGAGTACTATATGTAGTTAAATGAGATACTTCTCAGGTTATGCTGTGGTGGAATGTGACTATGTGGAGTTTCTGTGGAGGGGTATACTACCAAACACAGACTTAATCTATGTAACTAAATGAGGTAATTTAGGTTTAGTTGACAGAGGCACACTTCTTAAAACAGAGTAACTATATGTGACTAAGTGAAGTAAATAAAGTAATTAAGGTTAGGACTGCAACGGTGAAAAATGGCAGGGCCGATTCAATAAGCAACTATAATGTATGAGCAATATAGGGCAGATATGGACTGCTTAGAACAGAGAAGAAAATATGTGGGGTATAGAGATTGACTGGAGGACATCAGGTACACAGTGTTGCTCAACATGTAACTGCATGTTAACTGTTGTGCTGTTAAATATCATCTGTCACACTAATAGGATTTGGTGAAGGTAGGCAGTACAAGAATAGATATGGATCAAGATTATTGTGTCTGTGCAGTGCACACTGCAACACTGTGCAAATGGGGACAGTTCATAAGGACACTAAAAACAGCTGCAAAAGTTCAACAAGCACACTGATCAATAGCAAGCAACACCCTTCAAAGCTCTACAGCAACCAGAGGCCTCAAATGGCTTATTTCTCTCTCTAATCTTACTAGATTAAACAAGAATCAGTTCTTAGCTAGCTTACAAAAACACCAAAAAGGTGTACAGCTACCACAATCAACAAAAAACTGAAAGTAGAAACATTTATCCCAAATTTTCAGGTCTTCACATTTAGTGAAATCCAGTAGAATTAAGGCACAATCAGGAGTTTAACAGTTCGGTATGTAGCAGCTCATAGCAAATTACCAGTAGGCCAAACAAACATGGGAAGTGCGTGGCAATTTTGAAAACATCTCCAAAAGCTCAAACTGGTGCATTAGACAATAGCAAATGACACTGTTCAAGGTTCAACAGCAGTCAAAGGCTTCAAAATAGCTACGTTTTCTCTCTAGAGTAAAACAAAAGCATCTCATAGCTAGATTATTAAAAGCATAAAAAGTGGTCCTTGACATTTGCTCAAGATATCCTGGAACTAAGTATATTTTTTGAAAAGACTTGTGTTCAAACATGGTGTTTATTAATACAATACAATAGTAATTCAGTACATAAGTTCAGATTAGGAAAGCTTTTCCTCCAATTCAAGGCCCTCCAGATATAATTTTACCCATAACATAGGTTCATAGGTTGGTACTAGGCTATTGGCCCTAGGGTCTATACAAGCCTAGCCATAACAATTCCCTGGCTATTTCTTCCCAGAATATTTACTTCCCTGGTCCCTTGTCTAGCAGGGCGACTGACGTGATCCCCAAGGTGAGTTTCCTATTTCCCATCCAATTGTCAAGGTTCCTTTTGAAGAGGGCCAAAGAGGCACTCAGGTTGACATGTATGGGCAGTCTATTCCAGAGTATGGGGAGTCTCTGGGTCAGGCACCTATCCCTCCAGCATGTTTTGTTCATTGTGATGACCAGGTTTAGATCCCTGGAGTGTGTGGCTCTGAGGGATTGGGATTTCTTTAAGTGTAGCATGTCCAACAGCACTGGGTTTGACATGGCCTTGCATGTTAAGCAGAGATCGCCTCTGAGTAGGCGATATGAACGAGTATGGCTGGAGTTTTTTTTAGATGGTCAGCACAGGGCATCTGCTTTAGGCCTGTGATTCTTTTACTGAGGTATTTCTGTGCCCTTTCCAGTTGTTGCAGATGTCTTGTGATGTATATACCAAACGAGGCGTTGTACTCTATAATGGGTCTAATGAGGGATGGGTACAGTGGGACAATAACCTCCTTTTTTCTGGATGAAAAGCCCTTAGTGATGAGGTGTGCCACATAGAAGGATTTCCTGACTGTTGTAGCTATGTGGTTATCAAAAGTGAGACCACTGTCAACCTGTGTCCCTAAGTCCTTTATCACACTTTCAGTGTTTAGAGCACTGCCACTTATGTGGTAATTCATAGGTACATGTTTTTTCCCAAAGGGGATAACTATACATTTCATGACATTGAGCTTCAGCCCATGGCTATGGCACAAAGCATCTGTTTCTGTAAGGCCCTTTTGTAGAATATCCACATCATTTGGGGATTCAATAATGGCTCCCAGTTTGCAGTCATCTGCGAACTTTGTTAGCCAGAGTCCCCTGGTGCTGGCCTGTACTTCAGAGAAGTAGATGCCAAACAAGAGCGGTCCCAGGACTGAACCTGAGGTACTCCGCTTGTCACTTGTCTGGAGCTGTATTTTGAGTGAGCTACACTTTACAGTGTAGGGGGTTCTGTCAGTAAGCCAGTTGGCAACCCATCGAGTGATGTAGGGATTAATGCCCAGCTTGGTAAGTTTATTTATGATTCCAGAGTGGGGGATGGTGTCAAAGGCCTTAGCGAGGTCCAGATGGGTTGTGTGGACCGCCTTATCCTCGTCCACACCTCTGGAGACCGATTCGAAGAAGTTAATCAAGTTGAGGAGATAAGATCAGCCCTTTATGAACCAAACTGGGTGGGGTTCAGTGTTTGAAGGTTGCCAATGTCTTTGTTTATAAGTTCCATGATAATGCTTTCCATGGCTTTGCAGATCAAGTTTGTCAGACTGATGGGACGATAGTTCCTGGGATCCAAGGTGGATCCCTCCTTGTGGAGTGGGATAACTGTAGCTGTGCGCCACTCATTGGGCACAAAGCCTGAGGTGAGGCTATGATTAAACATGGCACTTAGGTGAGGTGCCAGTTCATTTTCTAGTTCATGTAGTATACAGCCCAGGATGTCGTCTGGTCCCATGGATGCTGTATTCTTAGCTTTGGAGAGTGTGTTTTTTTACCTGTGTGGCCGTGGTTACTGAAATTTGGCAATCTTTTGGTATTGAGATGGGCCCTTTAGGGGGTGAGAGGGGGGGTGAAGTTGGCACTAAATCGATCTGCCAGGATATTGGCAATATCCTTGAGATCAGTATATTTTAATGCCATTCTGTTGTAGCTCAGAGCAGATCTGAGCATTGCCATTTAGATTCTTGACATAACTATAGAATGCCTTGTTGCTGTCCTTGGAATCTTTGGCAATTTTAATTTTGTAACTAGCTTTTGGAGGATTTTATGAGGGTTCTCAGCTTCTTACTGAGGCTGGTAAGGGAGTTTTTTGCATCCTGGGATTTTCCTCTTTTCTGCAACAGTTTCTTCCTTCTGTTGTATAGTTTGTTTATGGCAGGAGACCACCAGATTGTGTTCCTTTTTTTGGAGGAGACTGTCTTGGTTCTGTTTGGAATGGCATGATTCATGCACAAATAGATGTGCTCGTACAATGCCTTAGTGTAGGATTCAGCAGTCGAACTTTCAGTTCCTGTCTGCATGGGTGTCATAAAATTTGTCACTTCTGACTTGAGTAGCATGAAGTTGACTTTGGAGAAGTTTTTTTATGGAGGTTTACCTACAGGGGGTTGGGGGTGGGATGTGGACGCCAAGGGTGATTAGCTTATGGTCAGACCTGACCAACAAGGGGGTGACCACTGGTGTGGAGCATCGATCTCCCATGTTGGTAATGACCAAGTCTAGGATATTTGAGCCCTTGGTGGGACTATGGATTAGTTGGTCCAGTTGCAAGCTGAACTGAAGTTTCCTAATGTAATTGTAAAGGCAGTAGGTAGCAGTTTATGTAGTTCCATAACCACAGCTTCCAAGATGGCTGAATGCTCTGAATAATCATAAAAATCAAAGTTTTCTTTTCTGTAATTTGCAGTTAAATTGAAACAGCCCTGTCATATATCAGTACAACTTCCAGGTATACATTATCCAGTGAGTGGCTTGTGACTGTCTGCATGCCAGACTCTCACAAGAAACAAATCTAGACTAAGTGTAAGACTAACCTCAGATAGGAGCCTGAACCAACATTGTGTGCAGAGGAAAACCAACTACATCACGCTCATACTTTTCAACTTCCTACACAAGATTGTCCTCCATTCTCAGCACTCATGTGACACCCCACATTGTATGAACCCTTTGCTATTGACAGATCCTAGTTTTTCTTAATTTGTCTTATTCCTGCCTGCCTGTTGACTGTGATCATACCTGACCACAGTCTTCTCCGACATGATGGGTCCAAACACACTTTTTAGTTGAGGACAATCAAGCTATATGGGACATCCAGCCACAAAGTATTCGATGGTAAATGCCATACCACACCTGGACCCATGTTTGACTCCCATTGTCTCTATTCTGGGCAGAGTTATGTGATTTTATTTAATTTAACCATAACTGGGGTCACAAGCTGAAATGATACCCTTAAGAAATTGATGTAGCTCCTCTTCTCAGAACAATTTGATAAGGGTGATATTACCAGGAACACAACATTCTACATAACATGTATTAAAGGCTCACAGGAGCAAGCAAGTATTTCTTCCATTAAGGACAAAATCACAGGAAGGGATTATAGAAACATGTTTTATATCTATCTATCTATCTATCTATCTATGTATCTATGTATCTATGTATCTATGTATCTATCTATCTATCTATCTATTTATCTATCTATATATCTATCCATCCATATAGATAGATATAAGCAAAGATTATGCAAGATACTGCTAGCATGAGCTTTGTTCACTACAGCAATGGACATTTTTTGGAAAACTTTAGTACACAGCAAAGCACCAAATAATGTGAGCTTCTGCTTTTTGACTTTTCTTTCCAAATATTAACATAATATGGTTATAGATGCATAATAAATTTATATTTTACACAAGTTCAAAATATTTATTTGTGATGTGTATTTATCCACATTCCACTAACCTATGAATGAATGAAAAAATATAGACTCTTGTGATTTAGTTTTTTGCTTTGTACAAAATGTTTTTGAATACCGATCATCATTTACAGAATGAGTTGTGTTTTATATATCCAGTAAAAACTGGCAAAAAAATCAATTTTCAATTTTTAATCAAAAAATTGAATTGCTCCTAAATTAAAAACAGAGCTGTGCAAGTGCATCAGTTTAGTCCAAAAAATGAATATTCTATTTAACTATAATGATACTATGTCATTATTGTTACTAAATCAAGCAAAACTATTCAAAATCAAGCAAAACTATTCTGTTTTTTTTTTTTTGCAAATGAAATATGTTTTTCTAAGCATTCTCTTTTGTGTGCATAAAATGCACTTTGACTGGTTGTGAAATAACTTATCTTTACAATTACTTGTGATCTCCTATAACTGTTTTACTATGTGTGAGTATATTTCCTTGTCACAGGCATATTTCATTTACAGCTAACCTTATTTCTGAGGGTGAAAGAGAGAGAGAGAGAGAGAGTGTGTGTGTGTGTGTGTGTGTGTGTGTGTGTGTGTGTGTGTGTACAGCTGTATTTTACAAACGGAGATTCTATAATTATTTCATAATAGGTTTGTGGATATAGCAACAACAAATGTTAGTGGAACATGTAAAAAAATTTCAGTATGCTGAATCTCCTGTTATATTTTATACATGGCCTACATTTATTACATAAATATTTTGTATAAAATGCATTGATTTATGTGACACATTCACTAATATCAATACAAAACTCTGAAAGCAGAAGAGTATGTGTAAACACAATTTCTTAAACTATTAGTGTTAGTACGACAGTGAAACAGTGGCAAAATATTACAGTTATCAAGTAAAAACATTGATTTTGATCATGAATAATGAAATATTATTTCTGTTATAACTCAAAAGGTTTTCCCATTAGAAAGTCTAATAGTATCATACAGCATTAATTTTAACTCCTGCATCCCTAGTGTTAGGTCCTAGGAATGAAGTCAGCTGATTAACTATGCAAATTAGTAAATCTGGGCTTGTGAAAATGTGAAACTTGAAAGAAAAGTGCATTACTCTAGCTTTTTTATAATGTTAAGTTATTTGGTATGCAGTATAACTCTAGCTTTTTTTATGTTAAGCTCTTTGGTATGCAGTATAGAAAGCATTATGAAAAACATCTAATAGTACCGGTGTCTGTATCACAGTAATATCACGTCACACTACATCTCCCTTGATCTGCTCTTGTTTCTGCTCATAGGAGTGCTTTCATGACACCTTTGTCTTCATTTAAGTTCATTTATACAGCAACTGTGAAAGATGTAAGTAAGAAGAATGTCTTGCTGGCTTAAGCTCTGGAATTAGAAAGAGAGTTTTCCTGTGGCTCAGATTCCGTTAGGCATGACAAACACAGCAGTAGATGACAAGCCCTCGGGGAGATGTTATCAGGGAAGAGAGACTTTAAAATGGATTGATGTGATATTTTCTTTGCCTGATTGCATAGCCCAGAGAAATCTTGAGATGAAAGTCAACAATAGATAAATACTCATTTTTATTAAGATTCAGTCTCAGATGTTTCTGTAGTATATTCTGTGGGATATACTCTACAGTTGTTTTTTTCTTATCCATTATCACTCAGTCATTTGGCTTCTTTAAGATATCTTTCTCAAAAGGAAATGTATTTTAGTATTTAAGAATGTGTTTGCTTACATTTCTCATAGGTAAGAGAATGGCTAACCTTTTTTTTTTTTTGTTAATGGAGTAGGCCTTCATAGATGCTGGGTTACACTGATTTAGTTTATACCGTATCCACAGAAACAAGCAAACCATCTCTCCTGAAAGCAATAATTAAATGAATACAAAAAGATTTTGCTTAGATTTCCTACTACTTGCTAGGAACAGTGCATATTTTTATATGCACTTCTAGATAGTGATCATAAATTTGGAAGAACATGAGTTGTATCGAGTCTTAAATTATAACAAATAGATTAACCCTGTCTTCTCATTCAACTATATGTGCTTAAAGCCCTCACTAGTTTGAATTTTTTACGTTAAAATGTTGCTTTCAGTGTCCATGTTGGTTAAATAGGTTGTCTACAGCAAAGGTATGGGACAACTAGCTGTTTCTTCTAGAACTGCACTTCACTGATGTATTTTGTATTTTTTACATCTGTACCTGATCTTCTTTTGTAAAACACCTTTAACTTCACACACTGAAAAATGACATGGGTACATATACAGTTACAGAAAAGAAAACAAACCATTTTAAAGATTCTCATTGACTGCAAGCATTATACATATAATGTTTTCCTTTTTTTAAGACCAGTTGGCATGATGTTTAAGGTTTTCACCTCCCATGCACAAGGTACAAAGTCTGATCCTGACTTCTGGCCAATTTCTGTTTGGTTTGCATTTTTCCTTGTAGGGATTTGTTCACCTCCAAAATATACGATGAGTGTTTCTTTCTGAAACTCAGCCAAGGATGGAGTTGTGGGCAGCTGCACAGTCTCTAGATGGTGCTCTATAGGGGGAAGAGTTGTATAGACCATCCACTTTAGGCATCTACTGTGTTGTGCAGTATTCTCATGACAGGAGAGCACAGACAGATTACAAACTGCACACTGTGGCAGGGCTAGCCACTAGACGGTGTAAAACATAGCTCTAGGTGATTCAGTCTTGTTGGCTAATATTACCAAATAGGCATTGGTACTTGTCTGTAATAAGTAGGTTGAGAACCCAGCCTACAATGACATATGTCAGGGACCCATGTTAATGATGAGAGGGGTGTATGTGCCTCTTTTGGCCAATGTGAGCCCACCATAAAGCCCAGTTGCCCTGGGTCAATAAGCAACTAGCTGGCAGATGTCAAGATTCCCAGCTTGGTTACCTGGGATAACTCTGTTGAGTGAAAGCTGTATATAAAATCAATCAACCTGCCAAACGAACTAAAAATTGCTAAACTCAATATAGGTTCACTGACAAGAAGCAGCTTAGAAGTGTATGACATGAAGGTAAGGAGGAGGCTGGACATCTTATGTATCCACGCGACAAGATGGACGTGCAGTGCAACAAAGCCATTTGGCTTGGAATCCAGAGTCTACTAGTCAGGAGGACAGACTAAAACTGGTATGGGAATTGTGGTGAGGGAGAGGCTTTAGAAGGCATTGAGGGATGTCATCATCAGACTTAGTGAGAGACTCATGGCAATCAGACTCCAGCCTAATGATGGGGCAATATTCATAATCTCACCCTATGCCCCATAGCAGGGTTGTGATAGTGAGGAAAAGAGTTCATTCAGACAGCAGTTGCAGGGCCTACAAGATAAAGCAGGACAATATGAATTGGTGTTGATAATGAGAACAGGATATGAGGACTGCCTGGGTCCACATGACTGGGGCAACAGAAATAAAGGAGATGGAGAAGGTTTGAGAAGGAGAGACAGTTACAAGATCACATGCAAGAATGGTCAACATGCAACTAAGGTAGACTTCTTCTATTAAGGAAAAGGTGCTGGGTTAGAATCAGCAATTACAAAAACATACCTAGTGAAATAGTCATCCCACAGCATAAAACACTGGTTACCACGATCAGCTGAAAGGAGTGGTCAGAGAACTTTCCAAGGCTAACAGAGACCAGGTTGAAGACCTGGAAGTTGAGTGGAGAGGAAGCACAACAGTTCAAGGAATTACTTAGAGTTCTAGCACCTCAAAAAGAGGAGGAAATAGGTGGAGCTGAAGAAGAATGGCAGCATCTCTAAACAGCATGTGTGAGGACTATAGAACAGACATGTTGTCAAGCCAGGTATGGAAATAAGGCACATACGGAAAGCTGGTGTTACAATGCAGAAGTTCAGGAAGTTATCAAAAGAAAGGAGGAATGCAGAAAAAAGTGGGAGACAGAAAAGATGGACCAGACTAGGAAAGAATGCTATTTGGCTAACAAAGGAATTGCAATAGTAAAGAACAAGGTATCAGAGCCACTCTACCAGCTTCTGGGAAGTGACTCAGTAGATGCAAAAAGAAACTATATCAGGTTACAAGGCCAAGACAGAAAGATAAAAATGATATGCAGATGAAGTTCATAAGGAGTGCCAGCAACAATCTGCTCACCAGTCCACATGATATCAAAGGCAGATGGAAGGAGTACTTCCAGCAGCTTCTGAGTGAAGAAACCCCCACAGAAGCTGTTCTGTCCTGGACATAGCCTATGAAGAGAAAAGAAGAGCCCACCATAGAAGAAGAAAGAACATCACTCTGGAAAATAAAATCAGGAAAAGCACCAGGCTCAGATGAGGTCAGAGCAGATATGATAAATATGTTGGGTGAGATACAGGAGAAATGTGCAGCAGATATGATAAAGATGTTGGGTGAGATACAGGAGAAATGTATCCTGATGGTACTCACGACAGTATGAAGAGAAAGGGGTATCCCAAATGACTGGAGAATAAGCATTTTACTGCCAGAGTACAAGAACAAAGTAGACATTCACAACTGCAGACAATACAGAGATATCAAACTCCTTTCACGTTTCATGAAAGTACTGGACAGGATGATTGATAAATACTAATAGTAGTAGAAAGTAAGATGGGAGATGAGCAGTTCAGATTCAGATCAGGATGCAGCGCAACTGAGCTGATGTTTGCTGTGAGACAGCTAGTTGTGATGAAGCTAGAGATGAGGAAAGAGTCCAACTGGGCATTCCTATAGACTTGGAGAAAGCATACAACAAGGTCCAAAGAAAGCTGATTTGGGCAATCCTCCAGTGGTAAAAAATCTCAGAAACATTGGTAGAACTAGTGCACGCTATGTACAAGGACCCAATGATTCAAATATGAGCAGTGTCTGGTCTCAGAGAGGGGTTCCCAGTGGGAGTGAGGGTGCATCAGAGTTTAGCTCTGAGCTAACTGCTGCTCATACTGGTGGTGGACTACATTAGCAAATGGGTCAGAGGAGACAGATCAAGCAAAGCTGCTGTATGCAGATAATGCGGAGTTACAAGCAGACTCTGAGCAAGAGCTTCAGCAAAGGACAGGACAATGGAATACAAAGCTGACACCACATGAAATGAAACTGAGCACAGATAAGGTAGTTGTAATGGCAGCAAATAGTTGAGAATTGAGATAGAAGGCAAAACAGTGGAACAGGTTAACAGCTTAGGGTATCTGGGAGGGATGATTCAGGAGAAGGAAAGTCTGAATGAGGAGGTCAAGGCTAGAATCAGAGGGGTTGCAGACAACTGGCACAGAGTGCAGATATAGTGCATGATGACAGAAGAATGCAAAAGAAGAAGAAAAGTAAGGTGTATAAAAGAGTGGTGCGACCGATACTATTGTATGACACAGAAACCTGGGTAGTAAAGGCAAAGGAGTTGAGAAAGCTAGAAGTGATAGAGATGAAGTACCTGAGACAGGTGGTAAGATGCACATTGTGGGACAATGAAGAAAAGAGGACATAAGCCAAAGAAGATACAATTGCAGAAAAAGGCAAAGAGAGCAGATTATGGCTGTTTAGGCATATGTGCCATTTTTTTTGTTTTGTTTTGTTTTTCCAGTGGTTAATTTGCTTCTTGAGTGATACTTTAATGCACAGATAATTTCTGGATCTTTTCTGATAAGACTCAAGGCCTACAAAAACTATAAGCACTGTTGGTGACTCCCTTCTGGATGAGGAAAATACATCTGTGTTAGTTTGTCTATAAGTTGATTAAGCTGATAGAGAAGCTTTCTGTTTTACCTCATCCATTTTTGTTTTCTGTTTTAAGAAATCTGCTTGACCGGTTGTTTTTGTTCTGTATGGCAGATAGATACTTAAATTAAATTACATAGGCTGCATATATTACATGTTTTTCATTGGTTAATTTGTTTCTTGAGTGATGTTTAAATATACAGAGATTTTCTATGTACTGGTCTTTTCTGGCAAGACTCAAGGCCTGCAAAAACTACAAGTGCTGTTAGTGACTCCCTTCCATTCCTTGATCTGCTTTTTAAACTTGGTGATTTTAAGCTGTCCACCCTTACTGTAAATTGAGCTTTAGAAACTCATCCCTTTCTGCACTGTTGTTTAATCATGAATTCCATGTCTTCTCTTGTGCTTATTTTGAAAAAAAGATGCACTGTGCCTCTCATTGTCTGTTCTACTAATGTATTTGCTCTGAATTCATTATCCAGTTAACTTTTGCATAAAGTGGTATATTTTTATACCCTGGCAAGTAGTTTTCTGTGTTTTTACATCAAGAGGACAGTGGATTTTCCATCTAGTGGCAGCATATGGTGGCTTGGTCTGTTTAGCTTGGGGAAACACACTACAGATTCCTGCATGTAGTTGTTTTATTGGCTAGACGGCTTATTAATCAGTTCACATTGTTTTTAGTGCCTTTATAAAGTCTGCACAACTGAGTGGCTCCTGACTCATTTCTGCAAAACTAAGTACTTTCATTGAATAATCACACTTGTATAAGCTGTTTAAAGTGCACTGCTGTATCTTTGTGGCAGCATTTCACAACATACACTCTTTTACTGTGCTTTCATGTTAGGAGGATTATTCATCTAGTGGTTGTAGCTGTTTACCTGGTCTATCTGAGTTGCGTAGGACACAAAAGGGCTCTAGGTATAGTCATTTTATTAGCCTGTGGATCAGTAGTCAGTATTCTGTATTTCCAGTGCTGGTATAAATTCGGCACATTTGCACATAGCTGCTCACTTTGCCAGTGCCCTGTACAGATGCAAGCATCTGGAAACATTGCTTATTTTCATTATACTGTGAAAGTGTACTACACTAGTTACTGTATTATAGCAGCCATGACTATTGCTGCTCAGAGAGCATCATATTTGGCATTGAGCAGCCTCACTGGTTAGCTTAGTTGCAGATTACACCAAATAAGCACCCTTCCCCTATCCAATTACAATCATCATCCACTATTATCCTTTCAAGTACACATTAGGACCTGCAACCATGGATGGGCACTTTCCTGCTATCTCTGCATCCAGGTTGGTGAGCATGGGTACCCTGAACCACTGTGACAATTGCCTTATGTACACTGACAACCACTTAATTTTTGAACAGACAAATACAGTATGTGAGAGATGTAGTTACACATTGACACTGGAGGCTAGACTCTCACATCCAGACACAAAAAGCAGTGAACAGGTTGTCAGTGACTCTTTTTACACATCACTCACTGTACACAGAAAGGACCTTAAGCATAGACCTACATATGCAGAGGTGCTCACATGCAACTTACTCAAACCTCAACGTTTGCTCAGGCTCAGTAATCAGAAACTCTGCATGTACAGAAACAAGACAATTCCCATCGTAACACATTAAGCCACATCTCATTGTGCCTCAGCTACCAAGTCCATAAGGTGAAACACTCCACACCCAATATTTTGATTATAGGAGATTCTGTTGTAAGACACACTGATGTCCCTCCTACCAGGCTGGATCAGGAGAAGGTTACAGTTAGTTGTCTGTCAGGGGCCAGGATTTGCCAGATCATACAAGTACTCAGGTCACTTACCCCTAAGTACCAGTATGATTCAGTCATAGTCCACATGGGTTTAAATGACCTGAGAAGCACCTCTTTAGACTATGTGAAGAGACAAATGACTGTGATCTCAGGGTGTGTGTCACAAGCAGGTATGAGCATAGCACTGAGCAGCATTCTACCATCTCAAAGGTTGATGCCACAATACCAGCAGAAAATGATCGATTTTACAATTGGGTTAGCTACTTGTGTCATTCCAAAGGGTCCAGTAGTTGTCAGCCTGGCAGGACATGATTGACCGGCCACACTGCTTTGCCATGGATGATCTTCACCTGTCACCACTAAGCTTTCAGATATTGGCCAAAAACATTATCCTCCCCCAAAGTGCCAAGAAGTAAGAGGAAATATGTGCAAAAGAGCAAAAAGTCCCTCATTAGTCTAAACAAGCAAATTAGGGAACTAGTCAAGTCTCTGAATGCAGAATTTGAGGTAAAATTGCCTCTAAAGCTAAGGATAACCATAAGGTATTTTTCAGTTATGTCTGCAGTCTTATGGGCAATACTCAACAATGTGCAGAATTAGTTGTAGATGGCATCACCTATACTCACTTGAAAGATATAGTAAATATGCTGGCCAACAAATTCAGGTCAAATTTCACTTGCCTGTCACCCCCCCCCCCCATTCTCCACCAAGAAATACCCTTCACCACTCCATTGTCAATTATCACCAAAGAACAGGTTGCCACTGCACTCCATCATGCAAGCAGTATTCTCCCCAAAGGACAACCCTTCCAAGAGGAAATCTGGACTCAAGAATCCTCTTCCTGTAAGCTATTTTCCAGAGGGTGTAGAATTTGAGAACAGTAAGCCGGGGTTCTTCCTCCAAATCTAAATTCTTACTTGAGGAATCCCATTTCCTATGCCTCTTAACAGAAGTGGAAGATCAGGGAGAGCAGGGACAGACACCCCTTGAGGAGGCCTCAAGGCCATCAAAGTATTAAACAAACCATAAGTGAAATCCAGCCATTCATGTCAGGGATCCTTAGCAACATGGGAAATATGCTTATGCTCCTGTTTCTTTTTCCGTGGGAAGTCCACCAGAAAAACACTGGTAGGTCAGACCCTTGATGTGACTCAATAACAGTGGCAGAAATGTCCTCCATTAAAATCTCAGGAATCTCCCTCAGTCCCCCTGAAATTATTAGCCAAGGTTTCCCCTCAATGTCAGGTGGAGACATTTAAAAGGCCTCCGAGGATAAGAGGGAATTCTGATCCATGCCAGCCACCAATGGGGTCATGGCAGAGCAATCAGTAGCAAGCACTGGACAGTCTTTATTGCCTGCAATAGCCTCTAGAGAGATATCTGGAGGAGGCTGGGCAGCAACTGGAAAAGGGCTAACTTTTTTGACCTTCTTTGTAGACAACAGGCCCTTGAGAAGGGAGGATTAAGCCATAGCACCATGAGCCAACAGCTTAAGTCATTGGTTCTCAAGATATATTGACAAAGAGGTGAGGTGGCCATGGAGAGTCTTAGTTACAAATGCCTGGCAGATAGAACACTGTGTATGGTTATGGGAAGCAACCAAATAAAAAAGACATGATGGTCTTTATGTGGAATCTACCTACCACACTGACAGTTTCCCTTTCTAGATGACATGAATGCAATACCATAATAGTAAAGAAGGAAGAGAAGAAACCACAATGATGCACTTACCTGAAAAATGGCTGTAGCCAGCACAGCAGAAGGGTGTTCTGATTGATATATGATAATGGTATTCAGACTGGTGGCAAAATTCTGAATGTTTTCAACCATATATCAGGTCTATGCCCTATGTTAAGCATGGGGAGCATATGTATAATGTATGATGCATATAAGAGATGAAGGCTTTGGTATACTGGCTGAACGGTGAGCTATCCTTGGCAGGAGATAACTTAGGTGAAGAAAACTGAAGCAGGAGATTCCTTAGGTGAAGAATATGCCAGCTGTCATATAGAAGGACATCATCTGTTCCTGGAGACTTCCCTATTAACTAATAATACAATACCATTTTATCTCACTCTCTTCCTGTCTTAGTTATTTAGCCTCCTCTACTTCTAACCTTCGTATTGATAATTCTTCTATAAATATTTCCATTTGTGTCTTTTCTTGGTTTCACATTCATTTCCTTTATAAAAATGTGCGTAAGATCTCCAAAATTTCCTTAATGCTTCTATTGGATCTCTGGTTTATTTCCTTGTAATTGACTCACTTAATTTGGCAACAGACCTTTCTAGCTTTCTGCCACAAAAATCACTGCAAAAAGCTATCAAAAAAGTCCTATTTAACAGCAGCCTGCCTAAACTCATGTGTATTATCCAAATACTCATTTATGTTCCCTTTAGAACTCAGCAATTGCTCCTTTTCTTGTTCTGTGAAATTATTCTGCTTCTACAATACTTAAACCTTTGACAACTTTTAAAATAATTTCTGTTACTTCTTTCTCATATCTCTTTCTCTCTTATTTCTATCATATTTTTAAACTCCATTTTCATTTATCCCACTCCATAACTATCCTTTCTGAAGAAATGTCTATCTTCCCCAATAATTTCCACTACTCATGCCTTAAATTTCTTTCTTCTGAAAAAAAAGAAGAAAAGCAACAGCATCTCATTTTACTTCATTGCCCTGCATATTTATCTTAGCCTTTATTGGTGCATGATCTGAAATAGGTATTGAATTTTATTCAAGCAAATGACTATCCATATTCCCCTGAAATGCAGTTTCTATCCATTCAAGCCCAGTCTGGTACTTTGGGGAATAATATGATAATTCTATCTAATTTCCTGTTAGTAAACTCATGCATTCCTTTTCAAATACTTTCACATATTTCATCAGAAATCTACCTTACATTTTCTCTTCCAGGTCCCCCTAATACATCTTCACTATTAAAAATCAGGTTCCATTCCTCATCCATAATCAACTATTTAAAGCTAATTATTTCTCCTAACAGCATCTTAAGCTCCATAAATGTAGTTTAGCTATGACATAAATACAGGCCAGTGTACTCCTCCTTCCTTGCCAGTAACATCTAATTACCCCAAATCTACTATTCCTGTCCTTTTCCTTCTTCTATCACTATTGGAGCCCCTCTCACAATTAATATTATTAATCCCCCATTTATGTCTGTCCCTTATACTCTGCTGAATACCCATTCTGAAGTCCTTTATTTGCCAAATTCACATGCTCATTTATATCCATAAGTGTCTCATGTAATACTGCATCTTGTACTTCTTAATATAAGTCAGTGCTCTGCATTTTGTCTATACCTGCAAAGCCATTGACATTCCATGATAAAATTGATGATGCACTCATTATGGTAAGAATATTACTTTTACATATTTTTCATGAGAATTCTTTTGGATACATGTTTCTAACCTACAACTCACATGGACACATTAATGCTTGCCAGGCTTATCTTCTCATCGCTGTTTGAACACATTTTTCCCAGGCTTTTTACTTTACAAGCAAGAAATTTAACACATTATGAACTTTTTCCAGCCCCTTAAACTGTCAGCAAACACAGAAAACTATAAATACCTATCAAAAAAGAAGTCATGCCTCCATAGAAGGGGTAGTTACTGCAAATAGACAGCTAGATCGACAGGCTTTATTTATTTATTCTAAGGTTAGGTTTAATTATGTTGAATTCATACTCTATTGCCTGTGCTCCTCCTCATACAGAAACGATCACTGTCCTATCTCTTTTTCCCTCACAAATGTAAACAAAGCTTGGTGCTCTCAGTTAGCTGATTTTAGCCTAAAGAATAAGCGCACTGGCTATGATTAAATGAATAAACTAAATAGCATATTGGTATATATTAGGCTAATGACCACTAGGGCCTTTATAAGCCTGGCCATGTAACCCAACCCAATTGTGTCCCTATCTATCACAGGTATTTATTAGAGAGGCTATGTAAATTAGTAAGTTTTTTAATGCGGGAAGTATGTTAAATGGGAATTTCTGTCCATCATTGGCATGGAGGCCAGACCCAGGATGAAGTTATGATTTCCCATTCATTGATCAAGGCTATGCTTAAATAGGGTTAGGTATGGTCTCTGGAACAGGCTTCATATCCATGTGAAGCTAACGTACCTTATTTATGTCACAGGCAAACTTTAATTCCTTGGATCTAGCAGTTCTGATGCTGTTCATTTTGCAGATGTGCAAAAGGTCCATCAGAGCTGGACCTGAGGATGAATTTTATGCCGGGCATAGATCATATCTCAATAACCTGTAGGAGACCAAGTATAGAGACAGTGCTTTAAGGCCATCCATACAAGACAATGTGTTTATACCCTGGATCCTCCTGGTAAGAAACCTTTGTGGGCATTCCAGCTGTTGCATATATCTGCTCAGATATATGCTGAAGGCAGAATTATACTCAATGATGGGTCTGATGAAGTCTGCATAAAGTGGCACTATGACTTCCTTGGACCTTGATGCCATGCACTTACTTATAAGTTGGGAGACATAGGATGATTTTCTTACCACCTTGACTACATGGGGGACAAAGTCCAGATTACTGTCTACATCTCTGACTACCAGGTCAACTCTTAGGGATGTCTTATTGAAGGAATAATTAGCCTGGGTGGCAGTTTTCCTCAAAGGCACTATAAAGCATTTCTTGGCATTGAGTTTTAATTCATGAATTTGGCACCAGTCATGTGTCTGTGTTAGACCCTCTTGTAACATGTTTATGTCATGGTGGAATTTATGATAGCTCCCAATTTGCAGCCATCTGGGGACTTGGTCAGTCAAAGGCCCTTAACACTAGCCTTTACCTCCAAGATGCCAAATTGGAGTGGTCCCAGCACTGAACCCTAAGGTACCCCACTGATGACTGGTCTCTTAGTGGAGGTGGTCTCACCAATCCTGACTTCCGGGGAAATGTCTGTGAACCAGATGGCAACTCATTGAGTTATGTAGGAGTTTAAGGCCAGTTCTGCGAGTTGGTCAATTATACATGAGTGAGATATTTTACTGAACACCTTAGCCAGGTCCAGGTAGGTGGTATCCACTGTTTTCCCCTCACCCATTCCTTGGTGACAAAGAAGTCCATCAGGTTTAGTAGGCATGACTTTCCCTTGACAAAGCAAAACTGGGCTGGGTTGGGTCCAGTGTCTTTGTTGATCATTTTCCATGATAATTAATTCCATGGCTTAGCATATTACAATAGTTAGACTAATATGGCTGTAGTTTGCAGGGTCAATTGACGGTCTACTCATGTGAAATGGGCTAACCATGGCAGTCCTTCACTCTCATTCAACAATGTCTGTTTTGAGGCTATAGGTGAAAAGTGACTCAAGTGGCCCTGACAGGTCATGTTTCAAGCTATTTAGGAGGCATCCTGATATATTGTTAGGGTCCACTGAGGCTGTGTTTTTGAACTTCGACCCTGTTAATAGTTTGGGGGGTAAATCTAGTAGGTATTTCTTGCAGGAGGCAGGGAAGGAGGGAGGGTGAAGTTTGAGCTGAATTTGTCAGCCAGCAAATTTACTATGTCACTCTACTTAGTGATGGTGGCACCAGTGACAACCAGTTTGGTACACTGTGTGCCGACCTGGTAGCACACTGATGAGTGCTACCTTTGAGGTATAGACATAGCTGAAGAAGGCCTTCTGGTTGTCTTTAGCCTGTGAGGCCATTTTGACGTCATAATTTGCCTTATTAGACTTAATTAGTCCTCTTAGTTTCCTGTTTAGTTTAATTAGAGAGCTATGTTTATGGGAGTTGCTATTCCAGAGTTCAGCTATGACTTTTTTTCATTTGTTATATACTTTATTAAGCTTAAGATTCCACCCGTGTGGCTTGTTTTTAGAGTTTGTTTTTGGCTTACTTGTAGTAGGTACAGCAGCCTCTACACAGCAATTTACATGATTTACAGGGTCTCTGTGAACAATTCTGCACAGGTTGCTATGAACTTGGGGTTTGGAGGTGCATTGAATTCTTGACAAACTATTACTTAATAGGATGTAATTTACTTTGGAATAGTTCCTGACTGTTATAGGGTTTGCTGGGGTTAGCAACTTGATTTTAATTTTGAGGGAGACAGCTTTGTGGTCTGATCTCACAGGTGAGGATGTGACACAGGAAGAGGAGTGCAGATTGAACCTCTGGTGGGAGTGCACACTATTTCGTCAATGTTATTTGTGTTAATGAAGTCCAAGAATCATTGTGCCTGAGAGTATGTGGCAGTGTATGTTTCCCAGTCTATAGCTGGGTAATTAAAGTCTCCCATTAATAAGGTATTTGGTTTAATGTCAAGTGTCTTCAGTAGGTCTAGGTATATGCCATCAGATTCTAGAGACACAGAGGGTGACCTATACCTTGCTAGGATGTGCTCTGAGACTTTGTCTATGGTGATATGCATGTGGATAAATTCCAGGGCATCTTCCTGTTTAACTAACCTGGAGTTAATGCTCGTTGCTAACATAGACTGAGGCTGCTCCACCTTTTGTCCCTGTCTTTGCAGGTGATGGTCTAAATGTGTGGAAGGTATGGAAGCCTTGCACTGCTGGAGTATTTTCTGCAGATTTCAGCCATGTCTCAGTAATGGTACGGAGGTCTATATTCTCCATAGTGTTGAGATCTTGTAGGGTGTAGAGTTTTTTGCTTTGGGTCCTGCACTGAGCTGTTAACACCTTTAGCTTTCTTTGGGTTTTATTTGCTATGCAGGTATGTTCATTAATTTGTGATTTCCTAAAAAGGCTCTAAGGGAGGTGGACAAACTTTTAAATAATATTCAGAAGCCTGGGGGAGACAGGTGCAGACCATCTTTTGTAAAGCAACGTTTGTTAACTATATCCTCCCATGCTGACAAATATTGAATTGCCTGGAAAGACACCAGAAAATAAGCCAAATACTGAAGCCAATCATTTTTGTTTGTACTGTGGCATCATCCTTGGTGAAGGTACAATGCTGATCAATGCAAGGCATATACCTGCCTCAGACACATATTCAGAGAGACAAACAATGTCCATCTTCATATAGTCCAGGAAAGTATGTCTCAGGTCATGAACGCACACACAGACTATGATAGAATCATATTGGTACATGTGGTGTAGTGACTTGAGTTTGTGCAAAGCTTGGCAGATCCTGGTTCCTTATAAGCAACAAACCATTATCTTCTCCTTGTTCAGTCTGGTGAGGCTGGTATCTGTGTATTGTACAATAGACTGTCCTATGATAACAGTCCTGGGCAATGTGTTTGCTTGCCTTATGGGATTTGCTGTTGAGGCTACAATGGTGTAAACATGTCTGTAGGGCTTAGTGTTACTTTTGGTCTGTGCTTTAGAGATTGCTGAAGATAGCCATTCCTGTTTATAGTCTTAGGAGGTTTTTGAGGTTTGGGAAGATTGCTTTTTAGTGCCTCAGCATAAATTGGTCTAAACGTGTGGTGAACAATATGTGTGGTAAATGCAGAGTGCATGTTTGTTCTTGAAAAACTTGTTTGTTTGCGAAATTTTTGCCTCCAGTTAATTTGTGTATGTACACCTCTTGCATGATATCTTTGTTTCTTTAAGGATGAAATGGTTGTCTGTGAATATGAGACAATTGCTTCATTGTCTGATAATGCCCATATCTACCAAGCTGGCTATGGAAACATTTAGCAATTGCATGCCCATGTTGTCTGGACTTGTATTTGGGTGGGCTACTACAGGTTGTGGACTAGGTTATACAGAGGTCCTCTTTGGTGGTCTCTGGGGTTTGGCACTAGACTAGACTATATCGTGCTAAGATTTGATAGCAGTGCTGTTTAATGTGTAGACCAGCTGCTCTTAGCTTATCTGTATGCAAAGGCTTTGTCTTAGCCACATTAAGTTAAGGGCAGCTTTATAGATAAAATTTACTTTCTGGGCATTTGTGTCTGTACAGGGCACTGCTATGCTCTGGATGCAAAAACACCAAGAAGGATTGCTAGCAGGTATAATGCTACCAAAAAATAAATAAACTACCTTGGTAAGGCAATTTCAAGTAATAGGGACCTTTAGAATGATTTAAAGGCAAAATCAACAAATAAAGCAAAAATAAAGCAGTAGCAAACTAAACAGTTAACTTAAATACAAACAATAAAACAAATCTCTTATGTGTCAAGGATGGAGCAGAATTACCTCAGGACCCCCTTAGAATGTGGTAAGGGTACCAAGCAGATTGGAGCTCTGGGAAAATAAACAGGAGACAGTTTGTAGTATGGGAGGTTTACTCAAGTGCAATGCTGGTTTGCTGGGTGGGTACTTAGTATTATGGATAGAAAACGATGGGTGGGAAAGTACTTAAATAGATTACACAACAGACAATACTAATGAAAGGGAAGAGGGAAGGACTTTGGAAGTAGATTACCATAAGGAGGTGAAGGCAGAGACACAGCCTTTTAAAACCATATCAAGAGAAGGGTGGGAACGTTGAGAAAAATTCAAACTGGAGCTGTAGTCCTTTTAGCTTAATGTCTCAGTGGAGGCTGGGGCAGACTCAAAGAACAGGGGAAAAACAGTAGCAAGATAAACAGAAAGGCACTGGAATGCAACTTTAAACAGGAAAATGCAGCTATTAAAACTACTGAAGCACAGATCCTGAAGCAGAATTCATAATACTGCTACTCCTTTAATCCCACCACAGGCTAAGGCACCAGACTATGCAGAAGTTTACCAGTAATGTTGTAATAAATGACTAAATGAAGCTCCAATCTGGTAGAATATCACAACCCTGAACTGTGAATGTAGCTACAAAACTGATGCCCCAGAATGGGCTCAAAAGAAAAAAAGCTCCATGTTACATACAATTCTACTTATGGAAATAGAAGTGCAGTAAAATCTACAAACAATGTTAAACTCTTGCAGTAATGCACAGTCTTCCTATAACTGCAAATGTAGCTACAGTACTAAGGTCCCCCCCAAAAAAAATAAATAAAATAAAATAAAAAAATGCACACAGATAACACTTTTGGCTAAAGCATGGATAAAAAAGCAGACAAGTACAAAAAAGTATCACTACACAGTTTACTAAAAGTGCAACTTAAAATTTTAAGCAGGATTTTAATAAAAGTTTTTTTTCTTCAGTTTTGATGAAAAACTTGTATCTCACACTTTGGGGTTTTCCACACCTAACAGAGTCATCAACAAAAGACATATTTAATGTGTAACTACTAAGACTGCCAGAGATGCAACTACTTACAAAGGCACTTAGTTCTCTTAGTATCAAACTTTCATTTATTTTCACTGAGCTACTAACCAGCTGCTCTTTAAATATTAATCATTACATTTCATGTACAAATGCCTCAGAGTACTTAAGTAATTTCCTGATTAAATGCCTGTAACTGTAGACTCAGCATCTCCAGCTTCTGGCTCTGGTTGATAGGGGAAAAACAGTCTATAGCATTTTTAATGCAAGAGACAACTTTTTAAAATACTGGACCACAGTCATTTGTATGTCCTCCACCTTCTAGACTGTTTTCATAAAAAAACTCCCTTATCTACAGCATAAATTCAGAACATTAATATATACTTCCACCTGTATAAAAATAGGGGAATTACTGTATAATACACATGTAACATGATCCATTCATCTCACCCTTCACCTAGCAGTTCAACATGACAACACTATATTGCTTATATCCAGCCTTTATCTTGTTACAATATAAACCCTGGATATTTAACAGTCAATAAAAATGACTTTATCATCACTAACATAAACAACTGTCAATGGAGACTCCCATCTCACATTTAAAATGTCTGTAAATACTATACAGAACTACTTTACAACATAGCATGCAGTTTTGTGAAGACAGTTATACACAATATACTAAGAGCAACACATTTTCTTGCTACATTCTCCTAAATCTTCAACAGCTTAAGTGTCCTTCTAAACATTAATTACAAAGTGGCAATTATGCTTTAGTAGTTCTAACATCAGTTTGTCACAGGCAACAAACTTCCAGTCTTTTTTAAGACACTTATTGCACAAACACAGTTCTCATATCCAAACTGCATCTTATGAAAATAACACTTTGTAATTCTTCCATTTATTTCCTTCTTTCACATTACTTCTCATCATTTCAACCACCCACCCAACACTGGTCTTTGGTTCAAGTTTAAGACACTTTGAATTCTTCTAGTCAAATCCTGGACTGTTTTCTGTCACTCAATCATTTTCTTTTGGAACAATGGAAAATGTTTCACTGATAAGTTCTCTCTATGAGCTTTGCTACTGGTCAGCAGAATGAGAAACAGTGTCCCCTTTCTGCTTGCTGATACACACATTGCTGGGTAAACTTTTGTTTTTTTTTGCATTCTTTCCTCCTTAGCTTATTTCACATCCTTATGGATGCAAATCCTTGAGGAGAATAACAATGGCCATACAGAATATTATATTCATAAAGTGGCAGAAAATACTCTAAGAACTAAGCCAACATGGGAATAGAGAAAGTTTCTTCCAAAAGGGGTGACTGCAATTAGGGATACAGAGAATAGGCAACAGAGGGCTGGAATTTACTGGAGGAAACTGGCAAAGGAACCGACATATTGAGAGCAAATAATCTGACAGGGAAAGGCAATGGAATGGGAAGAGACCAAGAATACATTTGGACTGCAAGCTAGAGAGAATGTCTTCACTATCAAGAAATAATATCAGGGTATAGGCAAAGATAAAGGAATAGGGGGATTCTAAGTGAAAGACAAGCACTTGTAGAGCTTTTAGTAGAATCTAGAATAGAAGCTGCTGTTAAAAAGGGAATACTTAGTAGGACATTTAAAATATTGCATGATAACTATAGGAATCAATCAGAGGAGGTTAGAAAGGATTTAGGAGAGACTAAGTAAGCAATTCTCAAAGAAACAATTGGAATATATATGTATGACTCCCAAATATGTTACAAAGTCTAGAAGATTTAGGATTTTTGTTTGGAAGTGTTTGCATAGGTATTTATAAACCACAAGCAGACTCCAAAATGTTCTCCTAGGTTAGATTGCCAATGTTGAGGGCTTGATGGGGAAGAAAGAGGTGAATAATTACTTTATATAATCACTCCAGTATCCCTAGTTTTTAATATTTTCCCTTCTTCAGCAGTTTGGGGGTTGGCATAATGGTTAAGGTGTTTACTTCTCAAACGCAAGGTACAAGGTTTGAATCACCTTTGCAAGGAAAAACGGCTAGGCTTAAAATGGTCCATAAGGGTAGCTAGCCTAGCACATTTGTATGAACCTATGAACATAGCTCTTTCTGCTGGCACAACTGTATATTAAAACATTTCAAACACCTTCAGAACACAAAATCACAAAACCACTCCAAAAACAACCAAAATGAGCTACGATGTTCAACTGACTTGCTTTAATACCAAAAGCATCTTGTACCTTGGCCATTTGCCTTCTCAGGAGAAGACTGTATTGTAATGTTATGAGGTAGTGCCATCTGAGCCAGGGAGAGTAGGGTAATACATGTGTAGATATGCCAGCATAGCTAGCTGGATTTTTGTAAAGAATTGTATGTTATTTGACTATCACACTGATTTGTACAGATGTTTGAGTTAGAAATGTATTTGTAAAGTTGCTTGTGTTAAAAATGCATCAACAGTAGGTCCTGCTGGACAGAAATAATGTATGCATGTGTATTAGGCTGTACTGTTATAACTGATCAAATGTGTACGTTTTTGAGAGAATCCTGGAAGGGTAGAATATCTGAAATTGTGTTATAGCTTTCAGATACTGCCACAGATCTTAGCAAAGCTCTGTGTGTGTAGTTTACCAGAGTCAGGTGAGCAGAGATGATGTCATCCTCTAACTAGCATCTTTAGAACTCTTGCAGCAGCTCTTTGGAACCTGACAATAAAGATTTCTGACAGGATATATATCTCACACATAGACATACACAGAGAAAGAGACATCATCTGACTTTTGCTGTGGTAAGATACTCAGCACACATCAGCCTGTCCTGCTTTACTAAGTAGTCAAGGAACAATAGGGTTGCCACCTTCCTTCACGGCTAAAACCGGAGCAAAGCCACGCCCCTCGCGTCACCAGTAACCCCGCCCACCCCAACCCCCTCTCCCGCCAACATACCTCCTATTTTGTGATGTCACGACAGCATCACTCAACGAGAACGCCCTCTTTTTTCGTTCCCGCCGCCTGCTTTTGGATGATTTACTGTGCTTTTCTGTAAAAAAAAGCATAGTAAATCAGCCGATTTACAAACTCCGATAGTCTGTTTCTTTTTTGAAACAGAATACCGGAGTTTGTACAGTGTTTTCCAGACTACCGGAGAATCAGTTTGATTTCCTGATAGTCCGGAAAAAAAATGGAGGGGTGGCAAGCCTAAGGAACAGTAATTCTTTAGTCAGTCAAGGACATTTAGTGAGAACAGTTTAGAATTGTTTTCTGCAGCTGTGAGAAACTATCCAACTGTATTACTTTTTATATGTCTGTGGTTGAAACTCTTGTCTATTGTATTCAGTATTATCTTATTTTCTGTTTTATTTATAATTAAATATTTTAATACCTTTCATTGTGACTAGTCCTTTAGAGAATACTTCAACATTTTTAGAGTACGTATGCTTGTTTTAGTGATACTGTGGCAGCTCCTGAAAGCAATGCTGCTTTGGTCACACCCTACCATTTGTATTAGTATTAATTTTACACAGTATAATTGGGCGCCCTTTGTAAGAGTATTAGGGTAGCTGGCTGGCAGCATGATCACCTCAGAGTCTGGGCAGAAAGAGGCACAGCTAATAAATCTGTGCCTGCTTTTCCCAGGTGTGTATGTGTGAAACTCAAATATCCAAATGTGTTTGTGTCAGCTTTTGGGAACAGGGACACAGATCTCCAAAGTGGTCAGTGTGAAGTTATGTGTGGGCTTGAAGAGAGTCCAGCCACAGGAGCATGCACCCTGTGTGCTCTTAAGTGAAATTGTGCTAAGGTGCAGGGAGCTATATCTGGAAATACTGTGTGACTCTATGTATGCTCTTAGTGACCATCTCTCACTGGAGTCAGTGGTGAGGATTGAGTCTCCTTGACTACTGACTCGGAGTAGGGACCTGTCACATGTATATTAATCAATATAGGTCTTATCTGCTTTCTCATGTACACGTTTTGAGTAAATACACTCTGTGACCTTTCAATTAAAATGTCCTGCTATGAAATACCGGTCCAGTTGTTTATTTGTACTTTCATAAAATAAATATATTTCTTCCATTTTTTGTATAGCAGAAAATCTCAGGTTTTCTCTGCACATCCCATCATCTAAATCTACAATAAAAAATATAAAATATTTTCCTAGAATCTCCTTGTGTTCTGACTGTGTGTGCTTCCCAGCTGATAAGGATATTTTTTGGCACTTTTTAACTTTTCAGAGTTGAATAAAACAATAATTGAATTCAGTTCAGAATAAAGTTTGAATAATTTGCATTTATTTAAACTGTATTTGCTCTAATTTTGCTACACACTCAAGTATGTTAGCTTGCACTGCACTTGAATTGTTTTTAGTCCTGTTTTAGCTGCCTTTCTGTAAAAAAAAATTCTAAGCTTGTTTCCTGCCTTTCCAGTAACTAGTCTAGTCCAGATATAGATTTGCTGTATCCAAGACTGTTTGTAAGCTTCTGAGCCTGAAAACCTTTTTGTATTGGAGGGAAACCTTCTAACTTATCAGCGGGAGTGGTAAGCACTAGGTAGCTTATCTACCACAAGAGGAGTGGTTTCTGGCTCAGAAATTGTAGTTTATTGACTGTTTGGGCAGTTTTTTCCATCTCTCTCAACTTTCTGGTTTAAAAGCCCACATTTGCACTTGGTTCCCACCTTTCCTGTAACTAGTCTAGTCCAGATACAGACTTGCTGTATCCAGAACTGTTTGTAAGCTTCTGAGCAGTGCCAAAGTCTGCTCTTCAATTTTTCCCTTAGATCTACTAGTTCTCTCCTCTCCTGCACTTTTACTAGCTTATTAGTCTAGCACTTTACCAGACTTCTTGTAGCAATTATTGTACCACACAAAAGTGCTACCAGCACTAAACGTTCTACAAGGAAACAGATCCAGTACTTATTATTAATGCCCACCCCTCAGGCATGTCTAAAGGTCAGTTCCCTGTGCTTTCTCCTATTAACCTAGTGAACTTGGGTATCCTGAGGCAATGTAGCAACTGCCTCATGTACACCGAAAACCCTCTCCTCTTACCTCCCAACAGTCAGACTTGTGAGAGTTGCACTTATATATCCAAATTGGAAGCCAAGCATTCTCCAGCCCAAGACTGGAATAGCTGGTCAAGAGACGAAGGTCAACACTTGTACCACACCACATGGAACACATAATCCTCCAGAACACACACCAGCACTGCCTTCACATAAAAACACAAACCACACACCCACCTTCATGGTGGCTCTCAATAAAAATTTACCCAAACAGTACAGACCTCCAAGGCAGAAACACATTCGACCACCACAACACAACACTAATCATGAGACACATAACTCTCCTAAACAGTGTGCCACTCAACCAAAGACCCTAAGGCAAAACAGCATGCCCAACACACTAGTCATAGGTGACTCGATAGTGAGGCACACTGATGTCCCACTCACTAGGTTGAATAAGGAGAAAGTAACAGTCAGCTGCCTGTCAGGTGCCAGGATCCACCACATAATGCACGCACTCAGGTCCCTCAACAACAGGTCAGTCACTGTACATGTGGGTGTGAATGACCTGAGACTTACCTCCCTGGACTACATGAAGAGAGATATGTAGGAGCTATTGGAGTATGTAGCCCAGGCAGGAATAACCTTAGCCCTGAGCAGCATCCTACCATCACCCAGAATGATACCACAGTACAACTAAGTTTCTGGTGTCATTCTAAGGGGATCCAGTATCTGTCTGCATGGGATGATATGACTGACCGACCTCAATGTTTTGCCAGAGATGGCCTGCATCTGTCACCCCTGGGCTTCAGGATACTGGCCAAGGCTCTTGCCACCCCTATAATGCCTTTTTTAGGCAGTGTTCCAAAGACCAAATTACCACCGTAACAGCTACAAACAAATGCAATCTGAGGTTCATGCAGCTCAATGCTAGAAGTCTAAATCTCAAAACATACTCACTCAAAGCACTCATTAAAATGGAGAACACTTACATTTGTGCTGTAACAGAGACCTGGTTCAAGGCAGCAGAAAGCAACCCTACACTACCAGGCTATAAATCTTTCCACACCTTTCGGCCCCAGAACCTGGACCGAAGCTCCAAAAACAGTGGTGTTTCCACATTCATAAAGGATGCACACATCTCCAGACTGGTAGCCCAACATAACACATCAGAGATACTTCAGGTGCAGCTAACATTGGGTAAGACAGCGATTCAGGTCGCAGCCTGCTATAGGTCCCCAACCATGTCCCAAGACTCACACTCCATGTTCCTAAGCACCTTGGAGACTATTAGGGTCCAACCTAACATTCTCATACTAGGTGACTTCAACTACCCCTCCATTAACTGGGAAAACTACTCATGTACCAATACACTTGCCCAACATTTCCTGGAGTTCATTAATTCCAATGCCCTGGACCAGCTCGTTCTTACTCCCACTAGAGGTAGCAACATCCTTGACCTGATCATTACTAACATGGGCAACCATTGCTCTACACCAATATCAGTTCCTCCCTGGTTAGATCAAACCACAAACTTATCACTTTGGAAATCCATATCCCTCCCACCCCCCTCACAAAGGTAACCATCATGAAAAACTTCTCCAAAACTAACTTTGGACTCCTAAAAACAGATGTGGCTAACTTCACAGCAACCATGAAAATGGAGAATAGTTGCATGACCGCCGAATCATACACCAATGCATGAACACGTACACAAATGCATGGATCTCACCATACCCAATAGAACCAAGATGGTCTCCTCCAAAAAAAGGAAGCCAATCTGATGGTCCCTGCCATAAACAAAATCTACAATAAAAGGAGGAAACTGATGAGGAATAAGGTGAAGTCCCAAGACTGGAAAAACTCCCTTATCATCCTCAACAAAAAGTTGAGATTCCTCATCAAATCCTCTAAAGCTAGCTATGAAAACAAAATTGCAGCAGATAGTAAAGATAACCACAAGGCCTTCTATAGTTATGTAAAGAATCTCCATGGCAATACCCAGATTTGCACAATGGTACCTCCTACACTGAGCCAACAGATATTGCCAATATACTGGCAGACAGATTCAGTGCCAACTTTACCCTTCTCTCCCCCACAAAGGGCCAATCACAATACCAGTAGATTGCCAGGCACCCAGTATTACTGCTGTACAGGTTAAAACAGCACTGTCCATGCCAGGAATCCAGCTTCTATTGGACCTGACAATATCCCTGGCTGTGTTCTACATGAACTACAGAGTGAACTGGCACCTCACCTGTGTGCCCTGTTCAATCACAGCCTCACATCAGGCTTTGTCCCTACCCAATGACACACTGCTACAGTCATCCCTCTCCAAAAAGGATGAGTGACTACAGACCCTGGGAACTATCGCCCATTAGCCTGATGAGTCTGTTATGCAAAGCTATGGAACACATTATCATGGACCTAATAAGCAAGGATATAGGGAATCTCCAAACTCTGGATCCCACACAGTTTGGATTTGTGAAGGGTTGATTATGTCTGCTCAACTTGGCTGACTTCTTTGAGTCAGTCACCAGAGGTGTGAATGAAAGCAAGTGGTGGTTCATACAGCCTACCTTGATCTGGTCAAGGGCTTTGATACCATTCCCCACTCAGGAATCATAGAAAACTTACTAAGCTAGACATCAACCCCTATATCACTAGGTGTTTGCAAACTGGCTCACAGACAGAACTCACAGTGTGAAAGTAGCTGACTCCAAGTCAGACTGCCGACTAGTCACGAGTGGAGTCCCACAGGGTTTGGTCCTAGGTCCTCTCCTGTTTGGTATCTGTCTCTCTGAAGTCCAGGCCAACATGAAAGGACTCTGGCTGACAAAGTTTGCAGACAATTGTAAGTTGGGAGCTATTAACTCCCCAAGTGATGTTGACATCCTACAGAATGGCCTCACTGAGAACAACGACTGGTGTCAGAACCATGGCCTTAAGCTCAATGCCAAAAAATGTGTCATTATCCCCTTTGGGAAAAACCCGGTTCCCATTAATTACCACATTGATGGTAGTCCATTGAACACAGAAGGCATTATAAGAGATCTGGGAACAGAGGTTGACAGCAACCTCTCTTCTGATCACCACATTGCCACTGTGGTCAGAAAATGCTTCTAGGTGGCACATCTCATTACTAAGGGTTTTGCATCCAGGAAGAAAGAGGTCATTGTCTCCCTCTACTCTTCCCTCATTAGGCCAATCATCGAGTACAATGCCCCATTTCGCATTTACCTCACTAGACACCTGCAACAACTGGAGAGGCCACAAAAGTATCTCACAAAGAGGATCCTAGGGCTTAAACACTTGTGCTATATGGACAGACTCAAAAAACTCCAACTATTCTCAGTCTCATATCGCCTACTTAGAGGTGATCTCTGCTTGGCTTACAAAGCCATGTCTGACCCAGCTCTGTTAGAAATGCTACATCTAAAGAAATCCCAATCCCTCGTACCACACACTCCAGAGACCTCAACCTCATTACTACAATCAACAAAACATACTGGAGCGACAGGTTCATAACCCAGAGACTGCCCATGCTATGGAATAGACTTCCCATACATGTCAAGCAGAGCACCTCGCTGACCCTCTTCAAGAGAAATCTTGATGAGTAGATGGGAAATAGAAAATTCACCCCGGGGATAACTCCTGTGTGTCTTCTCAACAGAGGCACTGGGAGCTAAGGTCGGGTGGCACAATACCAGGGTAATTCTATGGCTAGGCTTGTAAAGGCTCCAAGGCCATTAGCCTAGTACACACCTATGAACCTATTTGTGAAACAGATCTCCTTCAAAAGTCTTATACTCAGCAAGTTGTTTAATTTCAACCTATGATTTCTGCAATTTTTCACAATTATGAATAACTACTTAAAGCTTCTCTATTTTTCCAGCTTGCTGTTATTTGACTTTATATATTCCTTCAGTGTCACTTATTTTAACTGTCAACTGAATCCGTTTGATTTTTTCATTTAAATTACAGAATGCCACCTTCTTTATCAAAGCTGAAGCCTCAACTGCTTTTTGCTGAATAGCTGCAAATCTCTTCTGCACTGCAGTTTTTTACTTCTTCTTTTCTAGATAATCGTCTTTTTCTCTCCAGATTGTTTCTTTGCTGACATCCAAGTAGTCTATTGCTAAAACTGTATTTAACCCAAATTGGTTATTTTAACTTGATATTTTCCAAAGTTTCTCTTTTTCCAACTCGGAAAGTTCTAATGAACCTGATGATTAGTATGCAGCCATCTTGGATCTCCCCTTAACCTCATAACCTTGACAGCTAGGTGGAATCTTATCCTAGCTCATGGCATGCATAGATAAAGAGCAAGCCTTTGTACTGGAACATTGCTTTCCAGCAGGACTCAGGATCCTGTATGTGGAACAAAGTGAGGGATAAGGTGTAAGCTATGTATGGTTTGCAAGGCAAATGCCAGAAATATAAAGTGAAAGCTAAGGAAGTTGTACCTGGAAGAATACATGGATGATATCTGCAAGAACCAGCTTACAAATATCAGCAAGGACCAGCTTGTGAATCTGAAAGATTCTCAAATAAAAAGAAAATCTGGCAGTTAAATTCAGACATATCAAACACCTTTGTTTTCAGCATGGGAGGTTTTGGATGATTCTATTGGATGCAGAATGTTTTGTATAAAGTGGCATTTCATCTGATGAAATGGAAGACTGTCAGTTTAGTATACAAAGCTAAGGATATGAGGTAGTGCCTTCATTCTATAGTCCTTCCCCTGACTTCCTTCAGTCTCAGACAAAAGATAGTGTGGCTGTGAGTCAATCAAATAACAAGACATTACTTTTAGTTCAGGTCCGAAAACAAGCACTTTTACAGAACTTAGTAAAAGAACAACATAAATACCTGTAAGGTAAATCAGGAAGGAAGCATTAATGGCAAAGTAGATAGTGAGACAGCTTTGTAGCTACTAGGCTCTTCAGATAAACTTATATAAATAAATTAAATCAAATTAAGATATGGAGGAAAAACAGCAAATAAATAGGCAAGGTGGCAAATAACTAAAAGAAAAAGATAATGCTAAAACCTTTTTAAGATCAATGAATAATTAAGGTAGGCATCTTTGGAACCAGTAAAATAATGCAGCATACTCTGTACTAAGTATTCTGTTGTGTAGCCAAATATCTGCAGTTCTAAATTAATCTTATAAACTGTGGCTGAACTATAAAAGCCATTCATAATAGAAAAAATGTGCATGCTGTGCACCTGTTCTGTGAATTAGAAGGTGAAAGAGTCCTGTAAACTCGAGCACTGTTACAGGTTCATAGGAGGTTACTAGCCCAATGCCTCTAGAGCTCTAGCCATATTTATCCCAAGTTGCCCCATTTTTCAATGGTTAGGTGAGTGAAGTTCGCAGAGGTAAGGTTCTATGGTAAATACCAGCTTCTTCTGTTTAGGAGGGACATGGGCACCACCCCAGGAGTGAAACTGCGGTCACCCATCTATTGATCTAGGTTGCGTTTGAAGAGTGTCAGGGAAGGGCCCTATTTACCATATATTGGAAGCTTGTTCCAAAGAAGTGGCAGTCTCTGGGAGATGTATCTATGTCTCCAGCATGACCCGTTCATGTCAGAGGCTAGGTTAAGATCCCTGGAGTGAGTGCCCTCCTGCAGTTTGATTAGGAATGTGTATAATTTCCACCAGGGCTGTGTCAGAGACTGCCTTGCAAGCCAGGCATAGTTCATCCCTTAGCAATCTATAGGAGACAGAATACAGTGACAGGGCTTTCAATATTTCTGCATAAGATTTGTTTTGTGTACCCTGTAATTTCTTGGAGAGAAACCTCTGTGGTCTCTCTAATTGTTGCAGGTGTCTGGTGAGTTACATGCAAAAGGAAGCATTGTATTCAATTGTTGGTCTGATGAGGGCCGAGTATAATGGACTTATAACATTCTTAGATCTAGATGTGATGCCTTTACTTATAAAATGTGCCACATAGAAGGATTTCCTTACTACTGTGGATACATGGTATTCAAAGTTCAGACTGCAATCAACCTGAGTACCCAGATCATGTACCATTGGGTCTACAGTTAAGGCAGTGCTGTCTCTAATGTAACTGACAGGGATGTCAACTTTCTAAAAGGGAATAATAATGCATTTTTTGCATTTAGCTTTAATTTGTGGCTTTGGCACCAATGATTTGTCTGCGTTAACCCTGTGTGTAGTATGTTAACATTGCTGGGGGAGACAATAATTCCTCCCAGTTTGCAATAATTAGTGAGTTTGGACAGCCACATGCCATCTAATTTTCCTGAACTTCTGAGAAATAAATTCTAAACAGTAAGGGGCCCAAGTACAAAACCCTGTGGTATGCTACTTTTGACTGGTCTTTTGCTAGAGGTGAAGTCACCCACTTTGACAGCATGTGTCATGTCAGTGAGCCAGTTGGCTACCCATCTGGTAATGTAGAGGTTAATTCCCTATTAAGAAAATTTCTCTATAAAACCAGAGTGGGGGATTGTATCCAATGCTTTGGCTAGGTCAAGATAGGCAGTATACACTGCCTTTCCCTCGTCCAGGGCCTTGGTGACTTTTTCAAAGAAGTCAACCAGGTTTAATAGGCATGATCTACCATTAATGAATCTGAACTGGGTTGGGTCCAGAGTTTGGAGATTACCTATGTCCATGCTAATAAGGTCCATAATGATTCTTTCCATGGCCTTGTAGATGAGGCTAATCAACCTTATGGGCCAGGGATAGTTGATGGTCCTCCTTTGTGCAGAGAGATTATTGTTGCTGTCCTCCATTCTGCCAGAGCATAGCCAGTTCTCAGGCTGTGATTTAACAGAGACCCAAGTGGGTCTGCTAGGTCATGTTTTAAGTTGTTTAAAAGGCAATCTGGGATGTTATCTGATCCCACTGATGCTGTGTTTTTGGCCTTAGAGAGTGTCGAGAGAACCTGCTCTCTTGAGATAATAGGCTGAGGAATAGTGTCAGGTAAAATTTTGGAGGTGACTGCAGGGGAGAGGGAAGGGAAAATTTTCTCCAGTTCTGTCAGTTAGCAGGCTGGCTATTGCTTTCGGTTGATTATGGGTGGTGCCATCCACAACCAGTTCAGTCTATAGCTAGGTATTCCCTTTTAGATTTCAGACACAGTTAAAGAATGAAAGAAAAACAAAATGACACTGGAGCAAACAGAGCATTAAAATCCACAAAAGGTTAGTACTTTCATGCCCATGTACTAGGCACCTCTTCAGACAAAATAAAAAAACACACCAGATATATATATATATATATATATATATATATATATATATATAGTGCAATCAATTATTTAACAACGCAATTTACGTTCCTTAAGCAAAGGCTTTAAGGGAACATACCCATTTAACCCAGGGCACTTATGTGCTTGCAAAAGCACTACCCATTTAGTCTCTACTTTCTCTACAATATTATTCAAATTGCCTCCTCTGTCATTACCGTTAAAACGTTGTGAAACTAAAAGAGTGATCAACATTACCATGAACATGTTTAAATAAGTCACTTGTAGGATCTGTATGTCCAATATAGCCCAAGTGTTCAAGTAAACGCTCTCTCAAAGTTCTACTAGTTTTTCTCACATAGAAACTGGTACATTTATTACATGAAGTCAGGTAAACCAGATTTCTGGTGGAGCAGTCTGCATAGAATCTGGGCTTAAATACAAAAATAGTAGCAGGATGATGAAAATCTTGGGAAGTAGAAATAAACTGACATGCTGCACAATTCCTGCAAGGAAAAGTACATTTCCTTTTAGAAAGCGGTGTCTTTGTAAAGACATACCATTCTTAAAGCAAAAATGAGGTGAACTGCCTTCTGTACCTGATATTGAATCATCAGAGGTAAGTATAGGCCAGTTTTTATGAATCACATAACATATCTTATTTACATCACTAGTGAATGTGACAACAGGTCTGAAAAATGCACCTCCTTATTCATTTTCCTATTGCAAGTGTCTTGTCTATCTGAAAAATATGGTTAGCTGAAGTGTATCTATTATACCTCACTACATCATTAGCCACCCCAAGATCTTTATGAGAATAACCATGCCATATAAAATCATGCTCTAAAATCCCAAGTGCCTGCTGGAGTCGATCCTCACTAGTATGTAACCTAGACATCCTGTGTGCTTGATTCAAAGCAGTATTTTTAAAAACGTAATGAGGATGCATGCTATTACGAATACGATGTAGAAGTGTATTCCATCTACATGAGTTCCTATATAAGGAAGTATGTAAACTTTCTTATCTATCCTTATATAGATGTACATCAAGGAAATCTATATATTGATCATGTACATTCATAGTGAACCTTAAAAATTCAATAGTAGATTCAAGGTAGGTAAAAAAAAAAGCTTACAACTCAGATATATTACCATCCCATAAAAGAAAAACATCATCCACAAATCTCCAAAAAAAATCTAAGGTGTTTCAAAAAAGGATGTGTATTTAGGACATTTTCAAATTCCCATTGGGCCATAACAAGGTTGGTGTAGCTATTAGCACATGAAGTGCCCATAGCCACACCAACCTTTTGCAAGTAAATATGTTCTTTAAACATGAAAACAGTGTTCTCTAAAATAAAATCTAAAAGTGTACAAATCACAAAGATCAAGTCTTTAAAAAAGTCAACTTGATCTTTGTGATTCGTACACTTTTAGATCTTGCATAATTAGATTCGGAGGACTTGACACGATTTCTAATTTGTTTGTTTAACCTAGAGAAGGATTTGTTCCTCTGCTGAGCCATTTCCCTCTTATTCTTGGTTTATTTCTCTTGTTGTATAGCCTGTTTATACTAGGGGTCCATCAGGGTGGCTTATTTTTTCAGCAAGAGCTGGTTTTAATCCAGTCAAATATATCCAATCCTATACAACTGCTTAAGTGGTTAAACAGGGCATTGGTGTATACCTCTGCATAGTAGTCCATGTTATCTGTGTTCTAGAGGGCTTTGAAACTTCTTATATCATCACTTAGTAGGAGGTAATTTGTCTTAGAAAAATTCTTAAGCATTTCTGAGCTTGATGGGGTATCTGAACTTATAATTACAGTGACTGAGACTGATTCATGGTCCTATTTTACCAAGAGGACATCATAGGGGGAGGTGCAATGCTCTTCTGTGTTAGTGAGTACTACGTCCAGGACATTTGAGCATCATGTGAGTGTGCTGACTATCTGTTCCAGAGCATTTCCATTGCCAAAGTCCAAGAACCTTGGAGCCAGCATGTTTGTTGCCATGTATGTTTCCCAGTCGATGGCAGGATAATTAAAATCATTCATGAATAACATGTTGAGCTGTAGAAGATGGATGGACCTTTGATTCTTTCATGCTCAATTTGTGGTTTGAATGTTTGGAAAGAATTGTAGCCCTGCACGACAGGGGTGGTTTCCTCACCATTGAAATATGTCTGTGACTGCACAGATGTCAGCATCTTCCAAAGTGAGGGCTGCTTCCATGGAGTGCAGTTTCTTGTTTAGACTCCTAGCATTAAGCAGCAGTACCTTGAGTTTATCTAGAGAGGATTTTGTTATGTTGGGAGGTTGGTTATTTTGCCACTGCCTAAAAAAGACACAATAGTGGTGGCTAATGCTTTTGCCAGTATCCAAAAGCCTAGAGAAGTCAGGTGCAGACCATCGCTAGCAAAGCAGCACAACTGTTTGACCTTGTCTTCCCGAGCTGACAGAAATTGGATCCACTTCGACTGACATCAAAAGCCAAGCCAATTGTTAAAGTGAATAATTTTTTGTTTACATTGTGACATCATCCTTGGAAAAAGTAGAATGCTATTTAAGGCTAGGCTTATATCTGCCTGTGCCACATAATCCAAGAGGTCAGCCATGTCTCTCTTCATATAGTCCAGTGATGTATGTCTCAAGTCATTCACCACCAGATGGACTATGGCAGAGTCATACTAGTACGTGTTTGAGTGACTTGACGGATCCTGGCACCTGACAGTCAGCTAACTATAATCGTCTCCTTATCTATCCTGATGAGGGGAACATCAGTGTGTTTCACAATGGAGCCTCCTGTGACCAGTACATTAGGTTTTTTGATGTTATGCCTTAATGGCTTATTTGTTGACATGTGTGTGTTATTATATGTTGATGTTGTTTTTTTTTGCATTATGTATGTAATTGGTTTCCATTTGGGAGGCCTCTGATCTTTTGCTAAGTTACCAGTGAGTACCTCTGCATATGTGCGTTTATGTCATTTCCTTATTTAGTGTGTGAAGTGTGTGCATGCTGACATGTTTAGTATTCAATTTGTCCTTATATCTCCAATTTCATAGTGTAGCTACATCTCTCACATAAAGGATTTTGCTTGTTTCAGAAATAAGTGGTTGTCAGTATACGAGACAATTACTGCATTGCCCATGTCTATCAGGTTGGCCAGAAAGATGATGAGAAACTACCTGTCCATGACAGCATGCTGTTACTGTATGTTTTGTTAGTGAAGGGAATGTGTTAATTTGACAGGATTGTGCCGGTAGTGCCGAGACTACAAGAGGGACCTGTACTTTGTGTAGGCTAAGGTTGATCAATAAGGCAATGCTACCCGGTGCACAACTGAGTTGTTCCTAGAGCAGCAGAAAAGCTTGGAAGGGTTTCATTGATAGATGTTTAAGGAAAAACTGAGCTTCTAGGCTTTTGCATCTATAGAGGGCACTGCTAAATGCCACTGCATGAAGAGCATCACTGTGCAAATGTGAGGCTTAAATATGAGCAAAGAAAAACAAGTTTTAAGCTAACTACCAATCAGGAAAGAAAACAATAAGCCTTCCACTAGCAATTCCCAATTCAGACAGGTTAAATCAGTACACTTCTGCCACAAGGGTGCAGAAAAACATCTTTTTAATGTAGAATAGCTGCTTTGGAGACCAAGTATAAGAAGACCACATAAACTGCCTACAACTAACAAATACAGTGTAATACAAAGCAATTAACTACTTAAAACCACAACAGGCAATACATTTTTAAACTGCTAAAGTAGTCACAATATATAAGAGATGTGCAAAAAGATACTTAGAGCTCTTTTGTGTGCTTCCCAGCTCAGATAGACCAGGTAAACACCTACTGCCACTAAATGAATAATCCCAGTCCTCTTAATGTAGAAGCACAATAAAGGAGTGTCTGTAGTGAAAATGCTACCACAAACAAAACTTAAAAGATATGAGATGTTACCACAAACAAACTTAAAGATACAAATACAGCAGTGTACTTCAAACAGCTTATAAAAGTATGATTATTAAATAAAAGTCTTCACTTTGTATAAATGTGCCAAGAGCCACTCAACTGTACAGAATATATAAAGGCATTAAAAACACGATAAGCTGGTTAATAAGCCCTCCAGCCAATAAAAGTACATTCAGAAATCGCCTCAGCCAATATAAATACATGCAGAAATCTCAATTGTTTCCCCACCCTAAACAGACAAGACTGCCTCCCAGTGCATTAGATGGAAAATTCACTGACCTCTTGATGCAAGAACAAGTGCTTGCTAGAGTGTAAACATACACTACTTTATCCAACAGCTAGCCAGATAATGAATTCAGAGCAAGTAAATCAGTAGAAAAGATAATGAGGTGCAAAATGCAGTTTTTCAATATAAGCACAAGGAAAGGCAAATAAATAATTCAAGATATCAGTGTAGAAAACAGGAGCTTATTAAGCTCAATTTACAGTAAGTGTGGACAGCTTAAAATCACCAGGTTTAAAAACAGATCAACAAAGTGGAGGGTGCATGGGAAAAACTATCAGGGAATCACCAGCAGTACTTTAGTTTATGCAGGCTTAAAATCTTTTCAGAAAAAAAAGACAAAGCCCCAGAAATTCACTGTGTATTTAAGTATCACTCAAACAATTTAACCAGTGAAAAGACATGTAAAATGTGCAGCCTAGTTAGCACACTAAAACACCAGGCCAAGCAGATTTCTTAAAAAAAAAAGTGAGCAGGTTAAACAGAAAGCAGCTTTATAACTCTCAGACGAAAATATAGGTTTACTTTCCTCACCCAGCAATAAATCATCAACAGTGCTTTTTTAGTTTATGAAGAAAAAAAAAGATGAAATGTGCTATTTGTATTTATTTTTGAGAAAATATAATGACTAAGGGAGGTTTGACATATTTTGATAGCCTGTACTGTAAACATAGACATTTCATTGGAATAATTTCTTCCATAAATACATCGTAATGCATTTCAGCTTACATAATGACCAGAAATAAGATGTCTGTAAGCTGTATTTTTGTGTGTCATGGCAGCTCACTAGTGCAGTGGTTAGCATTGCTGCCTCATGGTGCTTGTTAATTTTGTTCACTTCCTGACAGTGATCTTTCTTCCATGGAGTTTATAGGTTCTGACTGTGACTGGATGGAGTTTTGCTAAGGGCTCCAGTATCCGTCAAAGGCATTCAAGTAAGAGAAACTGGTAATACAATTTCCACAAGTGTATAGTGTGTGTGTCCATTTGTCCTATAATACACTGACCTTCAGTCCAGGATTAATTCCTGATTTATGCCCCCTGTACGCCATAGTAGCTTTTGTCTCTCCATTTTAGTGAACTGGATAAAGAGGATATTGCAAATGGATAGACAGATGGATGAATTGTCAACTAGTCCATTGTGAATAACTGTTGTAATTAAAAATGTTTGAAAGATACTTTTTTTGCTCAAAGGCTGCATGTCTTCAATTTCTGGTGGGGCACTCCAGATGTTGTTTAAACTAGAGATGCATTCTACAAGTGTGTTAATGAAGATGGTTTGTTTTTAATCTAACTGAGTTGTCAGGCATCATCTTTTTGGAGGGAAGAGTAAACAATAAAACTGTCTCTACATGAGCCTGAGATGAGGTTAGAGAGGACTTTATGGATGTTTGTAGATATAGGCTGTACTTGCTTGAAATGATAGTTTATACTGAAAGGATATTTTATAGGAAAATTGAAGAAGGGTGTTTGGTGTCATATACAAAGTATATTCTGTCTTTATTTTGTTTGGCTAATGTTGGATAATGGGAAGAAAGTGGAAATAGTTAAGCAGGGATACTTGCTAAGTCAATAGGATGAAAGTTACGCTTATAGAGAGACGTGGCTGGAATGTTTATAAAGAATATTCAAGAGGGTGAGGAGGAAAATCTGAAAACAGAAATTATTGGAGTTAAATTAAAAGTACTGCACAAAAATATTAATTAAAATATGACATGAAATGGAAATTTCACCAGGAAAGTGTAGTGTGGCAAGGAAATATTATTTTACATTTACAGGGCAAAAACGAACTGTGGGTTAGTAACTATCTTTAGAAAATGTGAGAGAAATAGAAACAAGACAAATCAAAGCAGAAATTAAAAGAATTTGTTCGATGTTAACAGTGTGAAGATATTGGAAAACAGAGCAAATATTTATTGAATGTGAGACAGGAAGGTTTAAATGTTAGTACTTAAAATATGTAAGTGGGAATGGTTGGAAATGTAAAATGATCACAGTACTTTGGTAAAATGAAAATATGGGCAAAAAATCTAATTTAAGTAATGATGAAATAGGGTACGTGGTATCAAAGAAAGTTATTTTGTGTACAAGAAATTGTAAAGAGGTTTGTCCCTTACTGGTGACAATGCAGTTAAATTCTTTATTCTACAGGTAGAAAAGGAAGGTATTTGTAGGCAAATACTCCATGGGATGATATGAGGCATAATGGTTGCAATAAATTAAGTAATATAGTATATATTTTTAATAAAATAACTAAATTATTGTCTTGTTGTTTTATTTTTTAATGAGTGGGACGTCGTTTATTTTTGAGCAGGAGTATTCTTTTTACAATTTTGCTGGGTTTATGAAATGTGTGTTATGACTGTGAATGCATACACATTTTTCTGATACTTCTTTTAAAACGTATCTTTAACATCCATTTAGGTTGACGCCAATTCAGGCATGTAGGACATAGGTTAAAACTTTCATTGACAACAAGCACCCATAGTTGCTGCCCCTCCTACAATAGCCACACTTTGGTGACAGTGGAATATGAATCCAAGTAACTGGTATGGGGACAGAACCAACAGCCTTCTAATTTTCTCTGCATCAAAGCTGAGTGACTACCTACTGAGCATCTGATGCCTTTAATACATTTAGGATGCTTTAGGTAGTTCTTACTTTATGAAATTCTGCACCATATACTTCATGAAGGCATTATAAAAAGAGGACCCATGCATCATGTGGGATAAGCCAGGAAATTACTGTTGAAATGTACAGCAACCACTACATTAAGGTATAATTTAAATGTCATTTGGTTAAGCAAATGCTACAAATCTGTGTGCTACATATTTAGAGCAATGTAATTTTAAAATAACTAAAATAACTGGATTGCAAGAGTATGCAATGTCATATTTATTTATTTATATTCTGCTGTTGTTCCTTCCCTTTACCCTGGCCATTAAGACATCTCTGAAGACCCCTGAATGAATTCTCACCATAGATTCACAGGTTAGCTGCCCTTGTAGGCCATTTTAAGCCTAACCCATTTCCATTTTGGTGCTTAAATTAACCTATCCCATTTAACTTTAGAACGGCCTTATTCATTCCATGGTTGTTAATTTTATACTACCCCAGTGAGATTAACTAGGACGTACCATAGATAATATGACGGGCCCAAGCACATGATGCAGCATTTAACAGCTTTCTCTGTCCATTAGTAGTACAGGGGATGGTCTGGGGTAAATTTTCTATTACCCATCCACAGATACAAGTTATGCTTGAATATAGATAGGGATGAGCTTTGTTTTACATGGATGGGGAGTCTGTTCCAGACCAGTGGTATCCTCTGTGAGATACAGCTGTCACTACAAACCGGTCTGTTGATGTTGCAGAAGAGGTTTAGATTCTTACATTGAGTACTTTTGATGCCATTTAACTTTTGCAGATATGCAGTAAATCCATCAGTATTGGGTCATAGGATGTCTTGTATGTCAGACACAGGTCAGCTCTTAGCAGTTTGTAGGATATCAAGTATAGTTACAGGGCTTTGAGTTGGTCCATGTCAGACATATTATTTAGGCCTTGTGAGTGTTCCAGTTGTTGCATGTATCTGGGCAGATACATGCCAAAGGGGGCAGTGTAGTTAATAATTTGCTTGATGTAATCTGACTAAAGGGGAACAATGCCATTCCTAGATATAGGCACAATCACTTTTTTATAAGCTGTTCAATACAGATGGACTTTCTTATGATAATGGACACGTTACCTAAAATGCAAGTCGCTGTCCACATAAGTTAACTCTAAGTGGCATATTGCCAATGCTGTATTTCCCCAAGGTAGATGAATTCCCAAATGATATGATAATGTGTTTTTAGGCCTTTAGTTTTAGTCCATGATTTTGACATGCAGTATTATGTGGGACAAACATTCCTGCAGGATGGCTAAGTAATTTGGGGATTTAATGACTGCTTCTAGCATGCAGTCATTTATAAACTAAGTCAGCCAGTGTAATTTAATATTGGCTTTTACTTCATAGTAGTAAATGCCAAGTAGGAGATGTCCCAGCACTAAACCCTGGGGGACTTCACTGGTGCGTGGTCTCTCTGTAGAGGTAGCTTTCCCTGTTTTGATCTCTTGCATCCAATCTGTGAGCCATTTGGCAATCCAGCGAGTGATGTGGGCATTTATTTAGCTTTTCTACTATGCCTGAATGAGGGATTGCATCAAAAGCTTTGACCAGGTTGAGGGATGTGGTGTGTACCATTTTACCTTCATCCACTGCTTTGGTGATTTTGAAAAAAAGTCCACCAGGCTGAGAAACTGTGACCTGCCCCTGACAAATCCAAACTGAGATGGGTTCAATGTTTGGATGTTCCCTATATCTTTATAAGTCTATGATAATTCTTTCCATGACACTGCATATGAGGCTGGTCAGATTTATGGGTTTGTCACAATCAGCTCAATACACTGCTGCATTTTGCTTCTAAGGTTATGAACATAACTAAAAAATGCCTTGTAATTGTCTTTCACATGGGTGGCTATTTTATGCACAATCTTGGCTTTGCTGGATTTTATTAAGGTCCAGAGTTGTTATATTTCAGTGATGAGGGCTTTATTATTTTGGGAATTGCTATACTTACGTTTTGTCAAAATTCAGTTCCTTCTATTATAAAGCTTGTTGCTATTATGTTTCTACTAATTAGGTTTGTTTATGGGGTTTTCCCTGTGCGCATTCATACAGGGTACAGCTGCATCTAAGTAGCTGTTTACATGCTTGTATAGTTTGATGGTATACATTTCCACTTATTCAGTGAGGTTAACTGGGTTTGGTGAGAATTTGAAACTTGCCAATGTATCACTTAAGAGTAAATAGTTTGTCTTAGAAAAATTTCTACCATTCCTATGGACATTAGTATTTCAGCTCACCTTGAGGATCTCCTCCTTCTGCAGGGGATTTGCCTCATGGAAAATTACCTTATAGTTTGGGCTGGGGTAAAGAGTCAAGCTTTTCTGGTTGTCATCCTCAGGAAGGAGATGCTTTCTGTCTACAAGCTCTATCCTGACCCCTTGAACATGATGTATTTACCATGTGTACAAGAAGTCACTGCTATGCCACAACCCCAGGTGTGCATCTACTTTCACACCCATGCAATTAAGGCAACTGCATGAATGTGGTTTTGTTGTGGTGTGCACAAATCTCTGACCAACTGGGCTGTTTGCTGTCCACCTCCCCCTCCTCCTGTCACGGGCACCAACACTGCATCGACTTAGACCGCACCCATCTCCCAGGAGTGGTAAGCTAAAGCCAGCTGCTCATTTCCACCTTCCTCATTGGCTCCTCTGCTTATGTCTCCAGCTGACTCTGGGTCAGCTGGGCCACACTCATGGCTTTAACCTTCATTGTCAGGGAGGTGGCGTCATTTGATTTTTCAGTATTGAAAAGAAAATTATTTTGCATTAAAGTCCTAAATCATTAACTGGTGTGATCAGGTGTTTTACACACTATGTGCTGCAAAGCCTCTTGAAAATATAAAACCAATTATTTAAAAAAAAAGATCACAAATATGAGAAACTTCAATTTTAAGGCAGTCTCAATGTGACATGAATAAAGCAATAACTTGAACTGCATTAAAAAGACCTGCTAACAAGAATAGCTGCAAACAAATGTCCATCTGTTAGGTCTCAGAGTATAGACAGCACTGAAGGAATAGTAGTGCTGTTTAGAAATCCTGCATCTGAGGACTGAAATGACAGAGGTAAGCTGAACTAAATCTGCTTTTACTGCTACCTAATGAACATTATAATGAAATCTTTCATCTTACTACCTTTGAAGAACAATCCTGTGTGGCTTTCAAACATCTTTCTGTCTGACATACACACATACACATACACACACACACACACACACACACACACACACACACACACACACACACACACACACACACACACACACACACACTCCAAATGGGAGCATATTTCAGGGAATGTTTTTATCATTTGGCTTACCTGAATAGCAAGAATAAAGCCAGCACTCCATAATGTAGCATTTAGAATCTGAAGGAAGGAGACACTGACATTACAAAAGACAGGCTTACATATATTGATTTTATTTAATTAACTGCTGGTTTCAAGGATTTATGACAGAGGCTACAGTCATTAAATTCGCAAACTATTTGACAGTCTAACAGTTCAGTGTATTTATAAGAATGCCCCCTCCCAAAAAATAAATAAATAGCACTCCCGCGTGAACACAGAGAGAAGTGAATACTATTAGCACAGGAAAATATCATGTCTTAGTGTTTTGACTGCTGTAAGTTACAAACTATGTCATATTTTGGTTCTGTGGTAAAAGGGTTAAGAGGAAAATAATAGAACATAAGTACACCATCACGTCAATGCTAATTTAATAGCTTTATATAAAACATATGTACAATTCAGAAGGTGACATTAAGGGTGAAAATAAAATAACCAGGTCAAGAAAAAAATATGATGGCACTGCTTACATAAGGAGCAGGATGTGATCTGGAACCAAAGGCTAACAAATGAGTTAGATTAGCCTTCTTAAAATCAAACTCCAGTTCATCACAAGAGAGATATAATTCAATAATATGTTTTAAAAAATATACATGTCATTTGATATAAACACAGAATATCTAAACACAAAGGATATAACACAACATATCTAAATGAACTTCATCCACCCCAACATTATTCAAAAAGCAAAAGAAAAATATGTTTTTCAGGGGGCAAGCCCCACTTACACCACCCTCATGCCCCAACTTATATTTAAATCTCCATGGTCACACTACAGTAGAAGAAATGCGAGAAACACCAGAAGTATCGGCTTGTAGACTCTAATGCACTGTGATAAAGCAAACTGCAATTATTTCTAATAAACATATAAGAAAACTAATACCAGTGATCAAAACATCATAAACTTTTGTAATTAAATATTAATTAGATTCATAATTAGGAAAATGTACTGGAGACTATCATTAGATCAACTATGATTGGATTAGTTTTTACGTTGGTTACTGGTTTTTGGATTAGTTTTTAGACCGCTTGTGATTTGATAATGTGACAGTTAAATCACTTAAATAGAAACCATAAAAAAACATATATATATATATATATATATATATATATATATATATATATATATATATATATAGATGTGTGTATTGTTTCCAGGCCCTGCACTGAAAAAAAACTTGTGTTTTGCATCTACATTAATATAAACAGTTACTGCAGTGTTATAGTGCCCACCCCTTTTTTGTATTTTGTAGTAATCCACAATGGAGTTACAAGACAGGCACCAAACAAAATAAAAGATAAATAAATTCCTGCATACCCTTTTATAGTCATATATATGGGAACACTACAGAATCCTGAAAGACCAAAATCCTGAAAACACACAGGATACCAACATTTACTATGTTCCAACACAAGTATATGTAGAAACATATTACCCTTCAACTATACACAGGGGGGCAAGCCCCCTGCTACTTAAATATAACAACTCCAAGATTGCACTTCAGTACACTAAGTGCAGTCTCGGAGTTGATATATTTAAGTAGCGGGGGGATGCACCCCCCTCCTTATACTTGGAGAAGAGTAATATGGTTTGTGTTTTATTTGTTTCTGTATGCACTTGTGCTGGAATATAGTAAGTGTTGGTATTCTGTGTGTTTTCAGGATTTTGAACGTTCAGGATTTTGGTCTTTCAGGATTCTGTAGCACTGCTATATATATATATATATATATATATATATATAGATAGATAGATAGATAGATAGATATGGATTCACTTTATAATATCAAAATACTGAAATATCAGATTTCAGTATCTCAAGACTATAAAGCCGAAAAGCCAAAACTCCGAAACCCCAAAAGCGCAAAATTCAAAATTGACACCACACAACACATAGACCGTCCTCTCCACACTACAACAAACAAACAAAACACACACAAGCACAACAATACAAATACACACCTACCCTACATATAAGCAGGGGGGCAAGCCCCCCTGCACCACCCAAGTGGGGGGCTGCACTCCCCACACCCCTGCTACTTATATATATTAACTCCAAGGTTGCACCAAACAGAAAAAGACAGTAAACTCACCACTACACACTCTACAGTACCCTCACACACACACACACATCACATATGTACAAACACCACCACTTTCAGCACTTACACACTCATTCTCTTACCTACCTACCTACCCTAACCCACACCTAAAACTTCTGAACACACTCACATACACTCATATCCCTACCCAAAACCCTTAAAACATATATTGACTTACCTTAATCTCCAGCCATATCCACACACCACAACGTACATCAGGATCACAGTACATCCCACATCATGTAGTGCACCACCACAACCGTGTATTCGACATTTCCAGATTCGGGATTATGAAGTTTTGCTATTTCAGAAGTTCAACTTTATAGTCTCGAAATATTGAAATTCGTTATTTCAGTATTTCGAGATTATAAAGTGAACCCATAGATACATACATTCTCACACACACACATATATATGCATGACTGTCAATGTGTAATTTCAATGGCTGTCTAGTCACCTGCATATGCTTGACTGGGTATTTGACTGACAGGAGTGAGAGATCAATAATCCCTAGGTAGGAAAGTATTCTCCTTCCCCAGGGATTGCATGATCTCAGAGTTAGTATATATCATTAGTAGTGCCCTCCATGATTGGTGCAGGGGAGCTTGCTCCCTGCAAAAAAAAAACGACATTTTACTTTATTTTTTTTTTTTAAGTGGGAAGTGCGGTGACAACTTCTCTGTTGTCAGCTATATCCAATTCATATTTAGGCAGTTGACTTTGCATATGTTCACTAATATGTATTACACTCATACATATGTATAAGGTTTAAGTTGATGTTTTGCACTAAAAACATTTTACTTTTTTATTTTCATTTTATTATCTAGGATGGACAGATCTCTGGGCCTGAGGCAAAAGAAAGTAAAACTCTGGTAACATAGAACAGTTAATTTTCATTCAAATAAGACACCAGTACATTTCTTACTTAGAACAGATAAAGTGACAATTACATATTACATACTACAAACATTTACAATGTAGGCTATAATACATTAAATTTCGGTAGCAATAAACAATTACGATACATTCAAGTAAAATCTAATATTACTTTCATAACACGTTACATATAAAAAGAGATTTACAGAGTACAGATATGTACAACATACAGAATTACGATCAGGTCTCCGATCGATCATAACCAGGTTAATATGTGTTCGAGATATGGATGCCACGAAATTCAACTCGAGAGGGAAGCTCAAGAGGTGAATCATGGCATCCATGTCAAGAACATAATGACACATTATAATAGGAGATCCAAACATAATTCTTTGTAGTGAATGGAAATCTATTTGCTCTATGTACTATTAGTTGCACAAAACTCAAATTAAAAAACAAAACTTGATGTCTTGTACAGCTAAAGCAGTGGCGAAGTGGCTGTTATCCTTACATATTCCATGTATAAGAGACGCAGTTTTAATCAAAAAGGTGGCTGCAATGTATCACACAGGAGGCAAAAACAAGAGAGGAAACAAAGCAGTTTCCTGTCCTGCAATGTGCAAAAGCAGCATCAACAAAATGCCGGTTCATGCCCTGCTGCTACTGTTTACTGTCTAGCCCCGTCAGCTTTTATTGCCAGACTAGATGTTTACAGCATGTAGGGGGTGCTCAACAAGTTTTAAGCACCCTTCTAAGCATTGTTAAGGTTGGGGCTCGCTCTACTGTAGCACTGAACAAGGATGTAATTTAACCTTTATTGGAGTGTAATACATTTTATAAGCATTTGCAAAGTAGCCTTAGGTCATTGATTTTAAACAGTTACAAACTGGGCATACTTGCATGATTATTATTATTATTATTATTATTATTATTATTAGCACTATCCACAGTGCAGGCTAAGGTCATTTAGATTGCAAGGTAGATAACTGATCCATGGCTTACATAATACACATTTGTAGTTATGAACAGGGAGGTTAAAAGCTGCAGACTGTCTAATGAAATCGCATAACAAATTTTTATCAAAGTTTTATCTCCCATGTAATAACTGTTAAGAGAAAAATCACATTTAGCATTGTATGAAATGAAGATGGCAGTCAAAAAGTAATTTAGGTAAATAGCATGTATTGTGACAAAGGATCAATAGTAACAAACTGATATAAAGACATAGGGAAGAGAATGTTTAATATTATGTTAGTGCACTAGCAATTTATTATGTCTGGCAGTTAACAAAGAAGGCTAGGGCTCTGAACTGTTAATGAGCTGCTCCCTGTTGTCCAGGGTGCAGGGTTTAATTCCTTCTACCTCCTTTTGCCTTCTATGTTACACTGACGTAGTCACTTAGCAAGACAGAGCTCTCAGGTCTCTCATGAGAGGGGACTCCTCACCTCCTACACTTGGTAACTTGCTGGTCTAATTCACTGACTTCTTAGCAACATATTTTTTACTTTACTCATTTGTTAACCTGACAAGTCCACTGGGGAGAAAACACTGACATTAGTGCTATGGCTCTACTGAGATGACAACTAATCTCTAAACCAATAACATGCATTATTTTTAGCTTTTTCTTCATTGCTTTCTGTCCCACCTCAGCTCTACAATCCTTAGAGTGCTCTAAGGTGTTTGTATAATTTTATATAATCTCTATTACCTATTTTTTTGTAGTATAGGTTCATATCAGTAGTTACTAGGGTAATGGCCCTAGATCCCTTGCACATATTTATCCGGAGTTGTCCCAGGTGTTGGTGGTTAAGTGAGTGAGGTTCACAGAGGTAAGGGTCTATGGTAGTTAATACAGACTTACTCTGTTCAGGAGACACATGAGCACCACCCTAGGAGTGAATTTGTGGTCACCCATCTAGGTTGTGTTTGAAGAGGGTTAGGGAGGGGCTCTCTTTCACATGAACTGGACGCTTGTTCCAAAAAAGTGGCATCTCTTGGAGATGCATCTCTCTCTCCAATATGACATGTTCATGTCAGAGGCTAGGTTAAGATCCCTGGAAGGAGTGATCCTCCTGCAGTTTGATTTAAGAATGTGTAGCATTTCCTTCAGGGCCGGGTCAAAGACTGCCCTGTAAGCCAGGCAGAGGTCACACCTTAGCAACCTGTAGGAGACAGAATACAGTGACAGGGCTTTCATTCTTTCCCGGTAAGACTTCTTTTGTGTACATGCAAAAGGGAGCATTATACTTAATTACTGGTCTGATGAGGGATGAATATACTGAACTTACAACATTCTTAGATCAGGATGCTATGCCTTTACTTACAAGATATGCTACATAGAAGGATTTCATTACTACTGTAGATACGTGCTGGTCAAAGTTCAGAATGTTTAATGATGCAGTGTTATCATTATTGCTCCATTAATTGTAGGGGAGATTTAAAGTAATTTGTTGGATGGGAAGCAATGACCACAGTAGATCATCGCAAATGCAAATGTTAAGTATATGAATATAGCTCAGGCAGTAACTGGAAAGAAACTGGCCATTTTCAAAGTAGTGCAGTGCAGTGATAGCCTAAATTTGTTGAATGGTGGATAACATGATATAATTTATTTATGGCAGTTAGGAACAGTTTTTCTTTAATCAATGCATAGTTTAAGGTAGCTAGATGTAGACCATATTCTATCTAGGGGTTAATACACTTTTAGTTAGGACTGATCTGGCTATAGGGGGTAAGAAATCTCACTAAGGTCTCTACTTGTGCTTTAATCACTACAACTTTCATTCAGAGGTGCATTTTATATACTCCTTTTTCTGTTCTGGGACTTTTAGTTAAATACTCTGGTGTATTTTAGGATTGTACAAATAGACCAACACATTGAGACACTGCTATTCAAATTGCATGTGCTGAAGGCTGTGGGTTTGATTCCCATCTTGGCTGCATATCATGCTGTTACTAGACATTTGGTGTAGGCGTGTTTCACTTTTGAGTATAGTACCTGTATGTCTGTCAGTAAGTGCCAGTGATATGAGCTGTTAATGAGCTTCTTCCTGTGGTGCAGGGTTTGATTCTCACCCTTTATTTGCCTACTTTCTGATCTTGAGCAAGTCAATTAACCTGACAGTGCTCTGGAACAATAAGTACTTTGGGCCAAGCTCCTCCTGGACAGCATGACTAGTTAACTATTAATAATGTCAGACTATTACTGCATATTTGAATGATAAAGTCACTGTTTCAGAAGTTAGTGAAAGACTGAACATATGAATGAGTGTTTCAGATATTTTATCGGCAGCTAAGTTTAAGAAATAAGAGTTTGGTGAATAAGGACTTGGTGTTGCACTTCTCAAGCTTTTGCAGCAATTCCCTCACTCCTTTTTGTGCTACATTTTGAAAATAAACTGACAGCTGGGATAGCTCTTGCCAGTTGGTGAATGGATAATGAGGGGTTATGCAGACTGTCTGTGAGGCAAACAGATTGTGAGGAGTGTAGCTGAATGTGGGTGGACATGCTGGAAAGGAGGGTTGATGTTTGAGAGATAATCCTTAAATTCATCTGATGGGATATTTTACACTTCATTATTGGTTGAATGCCCTTTTCTGTCCCTTATTGGATATTTCCTTTATAGTCTGATAGAAAGTCAAGGATTAGATGATTATATTGCTTTCTTGTTTGTGAGGCATTTTTCTGACTCAATGATGAGTTGTTTTTTTTTTGACTCCTTGATGATTTTTTTTCTTTTGACTCCTCAAGGTATTTATTTCTTAGTACTGAATATGGGAGGCAGTCAGTTTGCTTGTAGGACTGTTTCCATTTTATTCGGGCAGAGTCACAAAGCTTAATGGATTTTGTAATGATAGCTGTTAACCATGGATAACTCTCCCCCCAACACTTTTTATTTTATAAAACAAGATTTTATTTAGGAGTTTAAGGGTTTTATTAAATTCCCTTCCTTGGTAGGAGAATGCCCAGTCAGAGCAGTTTTAGTTCAAAAGAAAATATGCTCGTCCTTAGATTCTGAGAAGTACCATGACTGCATAGTCCAAAGTTATGATTTTGTGATTTGAAAGATAAAATTCCTGTAATGGGGTAGCAGTCAATCAGAATTTGGTAAGATGGAAGCGTTACAGACCTTATGTGGGGTATTTGTCATCAGATGGCCAAGTAGTGTGTGATTGTCAGTTGAGTGGGTAAATCAGGTGGGTTCAGTTAAAGTTGTGTAAGACCATGATAAGTAAGGAGCTTGGTGACGTGTATTTTTTTTGGCCTACAAAATCCAAACTGAATTCACCTAGAAATGTCTAAAATTATTCAACTGTTTGTATAAGACAGCTTAAGAGTGTCTTGTAAAGTGTCATAAATTATGATGAGGCAGGCTGAAGATGGTAGATACAAAACAGCTATGTTAATCTTTTAGAATTGTTTATTTGTAGGTTGATGAAAATTCAGTTTGGAGAATATTTGGAATGATTTCTTCTTTGTCTTATAAAGTGCTGTTTTACATTTTTTGGATGCTGTCTCATAAAACTGGTAATGCCATTTCCATATGTTTTGCATGTTCTATTCTTAGTATACAATTGGCAATTTGCAAGAATGATTGAGAAGTCACAGCTTTAGCTATGTTTGAGTTAGGTCCCACTTATTGTTTAAGCTCTGAGCATTAATGTGAAATATTAATATCCATTTATTTCTAATGAGAAATGATAATGGAGTAGCAGTTAGCAGTTGTAGAATTATGTCACCACTAGTTAGCAGTTGGGGGTTAGTTAGGAATAGTATTGATATCGGAAAGGGTAGACTGTCAAGTTGCCACAGATGGAATTTAAACTAAAAGAAAAAAACAGCACATGTAGTGATGTGCTTCCTAAAGGAGCCAAAACAGTAAATGTTCAAAAACAAGCTCAAAAGTCTCCTTCCTTTGTAACAAGCCATAAAACAATACTGTGGATAACCATCAGCCAGAATTAAAGGGGTAAACAACAAAATCCACTTTATTATTAAAAACAACAAAATGGTTGAGCTTTTTTGTCTATTAACTATAGGACTTCATCAGAACCATTTGAATCAAGAAGTGCACACACTTAAACTGTGTGAGTCATATGTTCATATTCAAATGGTAAAAAATACTTCTTGTTTCTTAATGTGCAAGGTACTCAATAAATGAATGCAATAGGAACAAAAGTAAAATAGAATTTCAAAGTTTGAATTACATAAGTGTATAATCGATAAACAGTATATGAAAATATAAAAAAATGAAAAGTGAAGATATAAAAATTTATAAAAGTATGTAAAAACACAGCATGAGAAAAATAGCACAATTGTGAAGTAATGGCAGACAATTAAACTAAGCCCATAAAATGCTGAAATGTCTGAAAAGCAAAATATAAGTGAGCAGTTACATAATAAACAAATTACAATTAAGATAAAATAATACTTTGACATGTATGGAAAAAATACAAAAAAAAATACACTTTTAAAATGTCATTGTAATTGAGCATCTTTAAGATTTAACACAGATACTATTGATATATGTTCATTGAGACCCTTATCATTTGCAGCATCAAGTTTAATTTGCCAAAATAGTTCTCTCAATTCTAAATTCATCTCCCAACTTACCAGCTAATATCACAAGGTATTGTTTCTACAATAGCAAACAAAAACTTAGTAAATCCCTCACAACTTTGAGCATGCTTACACAGTGCATTGCTCATGTTCATTTATTTATCAATATTTTGTATAATTTTGAAATTAGATTCGATTCGTCCAGTTATAATTGTCGTAAATAACTTCAGATATTAGACGTATCAAATTTGAGCTAGTTTTATAAGGAGAATTAATAATTTTACTATTAAGATCCTTAACATATGATAATATGCTTTGTAGTATCAACCAATCTGCTGATGGAATGTCATATTTATTCTGAATTTGTTGAATGTCTAATACTACTTGATTCTCTATACAATGTTGCCAACAAGTGAAGTCCCCCTCCCCATCTAGTTAAAATCACATTGTGAATTTTATTGAATAAATTATTTGTAGAGCTAAAGGGTATTATCAAGTCTAGCCAAATCTTAATATCCATGTTAGTATATATAAATCTTCTGAATAAATTGTAATTATTATTTATGTAATTTAAATTTGTTGGTTTTGTTATATTATACTGAATATTAACAGTCAATATGTGCCACATCCTATTATTTTGTTCACTTAATATACAAATTTTAATTATTTTATTTTCATTTAGAAAAATAATAGTGTGCAATGTTTTCCATGATGAAGAATAATTAGGATCTATCCAATTAATGATAGTTCTTAATATGGAAGCTTTTATGTATGATTCTAGATCTGAAAGTTTAATTCCACCCATTTCCCAAGATCTAATATGATGTGTATAGCTATTCTATTTCATTTTGGACACCAACAAAAGTTTAATAGAATTTTATTTCTTTCTTTTGAGATTTTGTTGTTAGGTACCATAGGAATAGCTTGTGCAATGAAGGAAGGAAAAAAAAAAAGTTTCGGATATAAATGATATACTAGATGCATTTAAACATTATTTCTCTGACCATTATAATGATACTTCATATATAACTAATACATCAAACTTAGACCTGAAATTAGTAAAGGTAAAGGCGATACCAGAAAAATTAAAGTTGGACATTCAAAGACAAATATCTCCAAAAGAAATTACTCAAAAAATCAGGGAAACAAAAAAAAAAGTAAAGTTATAAAACACCGGGAATTGATGGAATAATTAAAGAATTGTATAAGATATTTCCATCTTCAGTAATATCATTGTTTCACAAAACTTTGAATGAAATTCTAGCACAAAACACAACTCCAGTTTCATGGAGATACTCCTTAATTACACCCATTATAAAAGAAAACAACGACCCTTTACAGTGTAAATCTTATAGGCCAATATCTTTACTTAACAATGATTATAAAATCTTCATGCCAATATTAGTTATTAGAATTAAAAAATCATTGACACACATAATAAATGAGGATCAAACAGGATTCATTTATAAAAGACACACACATGACAATAATCAAACACTCATAGATTTTCTAAACAGAAACAACCAAGAAGCTCTAATAGTAGCTTTGGATATAGAAAAAGCCTTTGATTCGTTGAGCTGGGAGTTTATTTTTAAAGCTTTAGAATTGTTTGAATTTCCTACTAATTTTATTACACTAATAAAGAATATTTATAAAAATAATTTGGCTTATGTAAAACTTGGGCCATTTACCTTGAAGGCTATTGAAATAACCAAAGGTACAAAAGATGTCCAATGTCTCCCATTTTGTTTGCCTTAGGAATTGAATTATTTGCCTCATTAGTACACCACAACTCTAATATAACAGGCATAGATGTATATGGTCAACTCAATTAAAAAATTATGTTATTTGCTAATGATGTTTTACTCACATTATCTGCCTCAGATAAATCAGTACAAAAACTAGATGAAATAGTGGAAAGGTTTTATCATATTTCTGGCCTTAGATTTAACAAAGGAAAATCTAATTATATACATTTGAATAAAAATAGAGAATTTACCTTAACTACAAATTGTGTGATAGGAAAACAAGTTTCCATAATAAAATATTTAGGAATAACACTATGTGATAATTAGGAGTCTACATTATCCACAAATTATAACAACATAATTAATAAAATAAAAATGTTAATAGTAAGCTGGAATAAAATGTTCTTGAGATTTGAAGACAGATTACAAATAATAAAAATAACAATACCTCATGTTAATAAAGCAAAAAACTCGTAGAGACCAGGCTTCCAGATTCTAAAAAACAGGTTTAATTATGTCAGACTGACACACACACAAGCGCTTTCACAGTTAGCTTCTTCAGGTGAATAAGGTGCAGTTACAAAAATATCTATTCTATAGCAGTTAATTAAGATCACATAACTGATAATAATTAGTCTTAAAGTGAACTTTATATTTCATAAAGTCTATAATATACATGCATGAAACTTCATAAGCATAATATAAATATAAACAAGCAAATTCTTATGAGAAAAGGCACAATAAGTTGATCACATAAATGCATCATGTACAATATACATACTTAGCTAAAATATACTTTAAAATTATTTTCATAGGGGTTGTGCCTTAAGTAAAGGACTGACAGGTACATGGTCATTAAGTCCATGTCCCATGTCTGCCCTAAGTCTAATAATCCACTCTGCTTCGAGTGTTTCAGTTCTTGTTTTGATGTCACCACCTCTCATATTTTCAAAACATCTACCTAATGTTAAAAACTTAAAATTGCGCTGTATGTCAGTCTCTTTGACATGTTTAGCCAGAGCATTGTGTGCACTCTGTTTTTTGATGTGATATAAATGCTCCTTAATCCTAAATTTAAATTGCCTAAACGTCTTCCCTACATAAAATGTACAGCAAACTTGACAGATGGCTAAATATACTAAGTGTAAGCTATCACATGTGGCAGATGTCCTAAAGTAGAATATTTCTCCTGTATCTGGATGCACAAATTTTCTCTCTTCTAGAATATATCTACAATATTGACAATTTCTACAAGCCTTCGTCCCTTCCATGTGTTGTACTTTGTTAACATCTCTCATGGTACATAACCTTCTCTTTAAAGATTTCTTATTTTTAAAAGTAAACTGTGGTCTAGTATCCAAATGTCTACCGACTTGTTCATCCATCATTAAAATATCCCAATATCTATTGAACATACCTGTATATGCTCAGATATTCCTGGAGTAACTTAGACACATCCTTAGTTTCTGGGGAGAATGTCTCCTAGTATTTTGTTCTCTAATAGTGGGGTAGGCATGTTCTGAAAAAAAAGGTTTAGCCCTGCCCTCTCTGAGTTTAGCTACCTGACTTATATTTGTTTTTACAAATTCAGTTTCATACCCTCTCTGTATAAACTCTTCTTCTGCTTTGCCCATTTGCCTTCTAAACTCTTCATCCTGTACATTGAGTATAGATAATCTAAATGTCTGATTTTGCACGACATTTCTAAATATAAAATTAGGATGCATGCTTTCTACTAAGCATGCTATTAACATAGCATTCTTTTCTGTGAAGTTTGGTGCCAAGCTTGTGATTCCGATCCCTAAAGATTGAGACATCTAAAAAATTAGTTTCTATATAGGACCAATTCAGTGAACCTTAAATATGAAGTGGTATGATCAATAAAAGGATGAAATTCCTTCAGTAATTCGAATGACCCTCTCCAAATAAGGAAGAGGTTGTCCACAAATCTATGAAAGAACACAATATTATGTCTATATGGGCCTTGAGCTAAATTCTGCCAAAACTGCATTTGCATAAGTGTTAGTGCATGAGGCACCCATGGCTACCCCATTGTGTTGCCAGTAAATCTGTTTACTAAATAAAAATACATTATTCTCTAATATTAGATTAAGTAATTTCTTAATCAGTCCCACTTTATTAACATCAAATTCCAATGCTTCTAATTGTCTAATAATACTATCTATACCTATTCTGTTTGGTATCACTGTGAAAAGTGATACCACATCAAGAGTAACCAATAAGTACTCTGGGGGAATATGATCTCCATTAGTTTCTTTGTACAGGTCTCTAACAAACTGCTCAGTATCTTTTAAAATGTACTTAGAGCTATCTATAAGACAGCATAGACTCTTTTCTAAATAGATGGAGATAGATTCTGTGCACCAGTTCCTACCTGCAACTATTGGTCTCATTGGTGGCTTCACAAAACTTTTGTGAAGTCTAGGAAGTCCTTGGATGATGGGTACTGTGGGTTGCTTCATGTTAAAGTATTTAAATAGTTCATCATCTATTTTCTGTGTTCTCTTCAACTCATGTAGTTCATTTACTATTTTCTTAATCATTTTATTAACATCATACTGAGTAATACTACTATAGGCGTTACTGTCATTCAACATATTGATTATACTTATATCATAATCAACCTTATTCATAACTACAATCTGTCCTCGTTTATCTGCTGGTCTGATCATTATTTCAGAATTTTTTTGTACATCACATAAAGCTTGATATTCACTTTTAGTTAAATTATACCTATTACTAGGGTATTTCTTTCCCTTATGTGAATAATACACTCTATATGCCTCATATATACTCATTTTTTCGAATGCATGCACCAAATAATTCAGTTTTGGAAAAAATAAACTAGGTTTTCTAAATGCATTGATATTACTATGCATATTCATGTCATTATTGAACATCATTTTTAATATTAAATTTCGTGTAAATTGTTTGATGTCAAAAATGACATCTGTAATATCAGAGTCTGAAGTCGGAATAAAGGATAGTCCCTTGTTTAGCACATTAAGTTCATTTGCCATTAAAACATACAACGACAAATTAACAACTAACTTTTTGCATTCATAAAAGCCTTTTTTATGGTGTAAGGACTCACCACACCTGCGTTGTGCTTCCTCTGCCCTCTGGTGATACTCCTTCCTCTCTGTGAGTCCCTGTGCTGTACTCCCCCTCCTTGGCTCGTCGACCTCTGCCTTGTGGGGAGTGGGAAAATCAAAGTAAGTAGTTCAGGTGCGGGTCAAAAAGGTGATGGTTCTGCAGAACTTCCATTAATGGAGAATGAACCAAAGCATGAGCTTCATCTTCCATTCTGTGTACCTCTGCTGTGGTGAAAAAAGTCTTCCATCTGGCTCCAGGATGCACAGTATTCTCCAACATAGATGACATCATCACGTCACTCTGTAGTCGTCGGGTCACTCCTCCTTGATGTCGAACAGCTCCCTGATTTGATGATCCATCGGCATTCGCCTCATCATTGGTTCTTGCATCCTCCTCCTGCATCCGGCTAGAATGAACATTGTTGATAGTTTGAGTCAAGTCATGTGGCCAAGTGAACACATTGCCACCCAGGAAATCTTGGCGATCCCTTTGTAGTTTTTTCAGTTTAATCTGAATGAGTTTCCTTGCAAATGTTTGTTCATTATCAATAATTTCAATCAAATGTTGTTACAACATATCAGCCCCATATTTTTCATTTAAGATGTTAAATTTGTTTTTAAATATATATATATATATATATATATATATATATATATATATATATATATATATATATATATAGAGTCCCTTAGTTAAATTCCCATATGCCAACCTTTCATTGATGGGATGACCAACCAAGTCTTTTGTTTTGTCGAGAATGTAAGTACATTGGTGACATGCAACAAATTTCCTAGTATCTTTATTGTCATTATGATGGGGGTGGGGGCATGGTATGGATGTTCAAAAATATATTTTAAGTTGTATCCCATTTTGAACACAAATGAAGGTTTAGTGCCTAAAGTTTGAAAAAAAAACTTCATTCATCTTAAAAATGCTTCAGTTCCTTTCAACAATGTCCTGTCCTACAGGGACTGAAGCACACAAAGAACTTTTAGAACTGCTTGACAGGCATGGGCTTGAACTAGTTCAGTTGATTATTAATTTTAACAATGCACAGTTGAATGATTTATTTAATGATGTAAATGATTTAAATAAGAAAATTAAAGATGATTTGCTTTTTGAACAATATAATCCCAAAGAGGTGCAGAAGCTACTAATATCACTATTTACACAAATGCTTCTCTACTGTTTTTATTTTTACTTTATAATACCTTGTATCAACTCCTCTCAATTTTGCATTGTTTTTTGCATTCATTCTGTTGATTTTGTACTTCAGTTATATATTTTTAATATTGTATTAGCTTCTATTGACTTCTGACTGTGATTTTTGACTTGTATGTATGGAGTACTTTCCCAGTTAACAGACTGCAAATAAAATAATTAAATAAATAAATAAATAATGTTAAATATAAGCAGTGGGTTAAATTAAGCTTACAAAGGAAGCAGAAGAAACTCCTTAGAGACCAGGCAGAATATTTTAGTTTTAAAGCGTATCCACTTCCCAAAACTTTTGCTGATCCTCAAGGGTCTAGTATTTTAGAACCACAAGCGAATAATTTTAATATTTATGGAAATAATGTACAATCTACTACCTTGCCTTCACATGGACAGTCTAAAGATGGAACTGAAGTACTTAATGTTAATTATTTTGGTTCAAAATTCCCACACCTCAGGAGGTCTGAAAGAATTCAAAACCAAAATATAAACAACGATTTTTTAGATACTTCGGGATATATATAATATAGGTGTGTG